>NC_059224.1:22683604-22983604 GCF_020615455.1 Coregonus clupeaformis
AAAATGAAAAGGAGATTTGACTGACTAACACAGTGAAGCTATGGGACTGGTCTTGTCCTTATTCTGGCTTGGTCCCTCCCAGGATGATGCACCAGACAGATATTGTCCAATCCTTCTGTACAAGATCCCTCTCTACTGAACATGTCCGGTCCTTGATTGATTCATTAGTGAAGCCCAGTAAATTATTGAGGAGATTGATTTGTCCATGCCCAGTGAGAGTGGGAACATGGTGGCTAAGGGAGTGATAAGGACAGTGATAAGGATAGTGATGGGGACTGGATGGGGGACAGTGAAGAGTTAGGCCTAATGGACAGATAAGAGATGAGCTGAAAGTATATGGGACAACACTATCAGCTCACTGTCACCACCTACAGGCCCCTGGCGTAATGCCACTTGGTCATTTCTATCCTATTTGGAAAAACAGCTGACTTATCAGTGCTCTCAACCTATGTTTAAGTAAGAAAGTATGTGCAAAACATTGGGCCATGTGTTATAATGTGTAACAATAAAAACCAATAGCATAGATAAGAGTTCTGCATAATGTGTCCTGGATATAGCTAGGCTCCTTTCATTATTCTGAGTTTTAGTTCATCCATCCTTCTCTAGTGCATCCAATGATAACAAGGGTGTGTCTCTCTGGCTCTGATTGGCTGAGTGAGTTCACAACAGGGAGATCACGCAGAACAGCACCAGAACTCTCCGCTCAACTGTCTGCACCACCTCCTACCGCTGCCATGGCAACCAAGGAAAACATCCAACCGATCACCGGTGGCGACCGCGCTGTAATTGCTGCTTTGCAAACAGCAGCCCAGAGCCAGTCATTAGGAGCTATATATACACACACAGGCACAGTGCGTGGCCGCCTATGGGGCTTTAACTGGTCTGGCAGGCAGGCTGGAGTCACTGCCAGATGTTAAAATAAATACACTTATTCTGACTGAAAGATACGCTCTTTTTCTTTTCTTTTTTTTCTGTCGAGACGTGCTTTTAAACGGATAGTGCGAGATTGTGGCAATTAAGCCACTTTTCGAGTTACGTAGAGTCAGATGGAACTCATGGATACCATTTTTATGTCTCTGCATGCAGTTTGAAGGAAGTTTCTAACTAGCGTTAGCGCAATAGTTAACTAGCGTTAGCGCAATGACTGGAAGTCTATAGCTGTTAATGACTTCTAGTCATTGTGCTAACGCTATTTAACAATGTCTTGCGAAACGTACAGTTATGAATATAACTACTGGTCCCTGAAGGAGCCTCTTCAGTACCGCTCTTCAGCAAGCTCAAATCCCCTGACGGCGCGGGGCCTAAATATGTTATACCTCGTTCCCTCCTTCAGGGAACAGTAGTTGTATTCATAACCGTACGTTCCCCTTTAGTCGGTCACTCGGTATAACATACTATGGGGACATACAATCACGCCACAAGCCAGCTCAGAGGGTACCAAACTAAGAGGCCCACGGCAGCACAAGCACACACAAGTTCCACCAGCTCCAAAAAGGGGTTACAGAAGCCACCTTTTTCCCTAATACTTCCCAGAGAAGCCTGAACTGTCAGAGCCTCATGAGGCCTGAACTATCAGAGCCCCATATAGGGAACCAAACCTGCTGCAACTTGGCTATGCGCACTGACATGCTGCCACTGCAGCCCAAGTCCATACACCCCACGGTTCCAAGAACAATACCTTCTTGCGAGCCTGAAATGTCAGAACTTGTACAAGGAACCGCAAGTCCAAAACAACAGAACACCTGTCGTGACTTTGTAAAGCGCACACGCGCGCTGCATAGAATCGAACACAGTCAATGAACCACGGCAGCCCAACTCTCAAACCCACAGGACACTGTGGTATCCCTGATAATGCACACTTTCTTAAGCGCTGCTGCACCCCAAGGCAACCCAAGGCTCAAACTCACAGGGAACTGTGGTAACCCGGATAAATGCGCAACCTGCACGCTGCCTAACACCCACTCCCGGACCCAGCCATAAGAGCACTATGAGCCACACTGGGAGCAGTTACATCCAAGCGATAAAACATCACAAAGGTATGTGGGGAACCCAACTCGCTGCAGCATAGAAATCACCAATCGTCATGCCCCTGAACAATGCCCAAGAAGCCACCACATGCCTAGTGGAGTGAGCACGTACACCGCTTGGCAAACCTTGTCTTTTGCTGTCATATGCCAGGGAGATCCAATGAGAAAGACGCTGCTTAGAAAGCGCCCTACCCCAAGCTGGGTTAGCGAAACAGACAAAAAGCTGGTCACAAACGCGGATATCCTTGGCCCCATCCCTATATGTGCGTATAGCGTATACTGGACATGGAGGAGGTGTTTGTGACCAGCTTTTTGTCTGTTTCGCTAACCCAGCTCGGGCTAGGACACTTTCTAAACAGCGTCTTTCTCATTGGATCTCCCTAGCATATGACAGCAAAGGACAAGGTTTGCCAAGCGGTGTGCGTGCTCACTCCACTAGGCGTGTGGTGGCTTCTTGGGCATTGTTCAGAGGCATGACGATTGGTGATATCTGTGCTGCTGCGAGGAGGTGAGAAAGGGAAAAGCTTGAAACCCGGGGACCTGTAAGACATGGGCATAACCTTGGGAGCAAAAGCTGCATTAGGACGTAACATCGCTTTGGAGTCTTCAGGCACAAACTCCAAACAGGAAGGGTGTACTGATAGTGCATGGAGATCCCCAAAGTGCTTGGCTGACGCCAAAGCCATGAGCAGGGCCGTCTTGTAGGAAAGAACCTTCAGGGCCACAGACTCCAATGGTTCAAACGGAGGCTCACACAGAGCGTCCAGGACCAGCGCCAGGTCCCAGGTTGGTGCCAAAGGCTTAGACACGGGTCTGAGCCAACGCACGCCTTTCAGGAACCGCACCACCTGAGGATGAGACCCCGGGGTAGAACAGTCAATCCCTACATGACACGCCGAGATGGCTGTCATATAAACCTTCATTGTGGGAAAAGAAATGCTCTGCTCAAAAACCTCTTGCAAGAACATCAAAATGTCCACCAAAGAGCTCTGAAAAGGAGAAACTCCTTAAACCTGACACAAACCCTCAAACACGCGCCACTTACATGTATATAACCCTCTTGTAGAGGGAGCACACGCTGTCTGTATAGTCGTAATCAGGTTCGAGGGTAAAACCCCTAGCCCTCAAATTCAACCTTTCAGGGGCCAAACCCACAGATCCCATATCTGCGGTCGTGGGTGCCAAACTCTCCTGTGCGTCTGGGACAATAGATCCCAATGACACAGAACCCTCCACAGGTCCCCGCCCAACAGACAGATGATCTCTGGGAAGCAAGGTTGTCTGGGCCAACGGGGAGCCACCACTATCAACAACAGACCCCCTCCATGGTGGCCTGAAACAGAGGTGGCGCTGAGCCACCACTGTCGCCCCCATACTTTTCTGCACAGCCAGGATAGTACAGCGGGACAGACGCAGCACAAAAATCAGCCGTAGCACAAATTTCGTCGAGAAGCTCTGAAACTGGCTTCCCCGCCTCCACTGTCTTATTCAGCTCCTTCAGCAAATCGATATGATACATCTGCAGCATTGTGACCCCATTCAACGACCGAGCCGCCACACCCTCAACCTGGTACATTCTCAACCTGTCCAGCTGATTTATTCAGAAGCACCTTGCTAGGATTAGCCCCCTTGTTAGCCTCTGGAGCTAAGTAACTCGCCAGCTTTCCATCCATCGGCGGTGTGCAAATAATCCACGCGTCCATCCTCCATACCCTCTACATTCACAAACTCGCCATAACCTGGTAGCACCAGCTCGGCTGAATGAGGGGAATCCCAGGTCGCCTATAGTTAATCTGCAAAATCTTTAAACAGAGGTAAGCGACACTTCGCCGCTGCAGGGACAGGAGGTAAATACCTTCCCCCAAACCTGGAGGAACTCAGCTGCGGGGGAGAAGACAACCAATCCACTCCCAGGTGATCTGCCGCCCTATGACACAGCTCCATCAAAGGCGCATTAACCACCAATGGTTCACTCTCCCCCACCGAATCCAAAGCCGGGGCTTTAGGCTGCCCCGGACTGATGTCATCCCATTCACACTCTGAAAACCCTCCAGAGCCATCTAGGGCAGGGTTATTCAACTCTTACCCTCCGAGGTAAGTAGAAAAATGTCTCTACCTACGGACAACGTCTGTCTGGTCGAAGAGTTGACCGAAGGCCATGCCAGTATTTTGGGATGCCCTGATCAGGTCAGTGTTAATGGTGGCTGGTGTACATTAACACAATAGTGCAGTGCTGGTGTTTTTCCATCAGCAGTTGATGGCAAGAGTTGAGTTACACAACCAATGTACCCAATGGCTCACTGACAACATTGACCTCACGCACGCACACTCACACGTGCGCAGTGCAACAGTACCTGTGCCACTGAGGAAGCTAATGAAATGATAATATTGTCAATCAGGATAAACTACACTGGTAGAAATATAAATAGATGTCATGCTTACCTCACCCCAGAAAACCTCTTCTCTGACATAACAAATCAATAGCATATTGATAAATATGAATGAGACAATAATATCTATATTCTACAATGTAGAACTAGCCTGTGCTCTTTGTCTCTCTACTCAATAATATGGAAAACACTGTTACACTCTCACAAACACAGTCTCCCTCTCTCTTTCACCCGCTCTCCCTCCCTGGCATAGAACCACGCGCTCAGATCACCACCAGGCTATGACATCACCAGCCCATGACATCACCCACTTCCGGAAAGTCACTTTACGGTCACACACACGTTTTGTTCTTCTATCCTCGTAGGGAACTAAAATGTATTTCCATTCAAAATCCTATTTTGAATGGAAATACCTACCCCTAACCTGTAACCCTAACCCTAAATCTAACTCCTAACCCTAAACCTAACCACTTACCCTAATTCTAACCCTAACCTTAATTGTAACCCTAACCTCTAAGCTTAAAATAGCTTTTTTCCTCATGGGAATGTGGGAAATGTCCCCACAAGGGAGATTTGTCCTTGTTTTACTATCCTTGTGGGGACTTTTGGTCCCCACAAGGATAGAAGAACCAACCCACCCACCCACACAGTGCACTTTGACCCCCTGTGGCAAAGAGACAGGCAATAATGGGCCGTAAGAAGACAGTGACCCACTTCTCGCTCTGTCTCCACATGTGAACAACTCTCTCCCTCACTTCCTGATGCTAGTACAGAGGAAGGCAGAGGGAGACAATGGATATCCATTCAAATGAGGCAGAGTCAAAGTAGAGAGATGCAGACTACATCCAAACAGACTGGGGATGTTGGCCAGTGGCCACTGATATGTGAAAGGACTGGATAGGTTTCCACCATGATATTTAAGACCAGTCATGTCCTGCCAATCAGATTTTGGTGCCAACATGGCGAATGGTTTGCCACCCTTCAGGTCTCACCTGTTCTTGTGCGATGCTGCGGCTCATACACCCAGTCTTCATCATCCTCCTCCTCTGCCTCCCCTGGGTGCAGGTGTGAGTGTGAGCGGGAGTGTGTGTGGGAGTGTGTGTGGGAGTGTGTGTTCAGCTCTGACTGGCTGCGGAAGATGCGTCGGGTCTGTCTAGATAGAGAGGACACACTCAGCCAGCTCAGAGCTCTGGAGAGACCCTCCGACTTCTCCTTACGAACCTTACGGAATGACCCCGAACTCCTGTCCCTCCTCATCCTCACTCACTCTGGCAGACAAAAAAAATACTTAGAAAATAACCAAAAATAGAGAGACTGAATCAAAAGTCCCACGTCCAAAGTCGAGCTGTTGAAGGAACAATCCAATTCAAAGTGAATTTACCTATATGTGATAGTAAAAGATCATTTGACATGACAGTTTGGTCCTGCTGTCTTCTTCTCCAGTAGCTCCAGAGTCACTGTTCCCAATCATAACTCTGACCCAGACAGTCTCAACAAATTCTCTCCTTCATTTCATCCTTCTATCATTGAGCCAAACCAGATAAACTCCTCTCTTCCTCTCGACCTTTGTGTTTCAAAATCCAGGGCGCGCTTCCCAAATCCAAAGTGGCAATTAGGCAATCCAGCGATCTGGAAAATCCCTGCTCCTGCTCTCCAGCACACACACACACACACACACACCCACACAAACGCCGGTAAAGACGGAGGTATTCCTCTGGGGTGTAACAGGGCAGGGCGAGACTTCCTGGTCACGTTTGGGTTTAAATCACAACAACAAACCAACGGTCCTCCAGCGGTTTATTAGTGTTTCAGTTTATCTGTGTATACCAGCTGACACTCAGACTGACAGCCAGCAGACGAAGGGTTATGCCGTTTCAGCGTCCTCCATTCCATACCCAGGTCCCAGGCTGATTTGGTTTAACACACAAACACTCACAGAGACCTTCTGTCGCACGTCATACACTGACTCACGCCACTCTGTGTGTGTAGTCTGCCAGAAGTGATGTCACTGCATGTGGGTTCCAGAGGATTGTGTGTAGTCACTCGTTCTTCCTCCTCCTCTTCTTCTCCAGGTCAGGGTTGGCACAATGAGAAGGTGTGTGTGGTGTCAACACCCTCCTTGGCATCTCGGTCTGCTATATTTACATTCATCAGGCATGGAGAGAGTAGCTCAGGTGGAGAGAGAGATATCGAAGAACAGTTGCGACCGTTGAGACCTCTTATCTGTTCTACTCCCACATGGCCAGTGAGAGAGAGAGAAAAAGGAGGGAGCGAGACAGACAGACAGACAGACAGACAGAGGGATTCACTCACCTGCTGCCCACACAAACAGAGAGAGAGAAAGCGTGGACACAGGCTAGCTAGGCGAACTGTCTGGAGTTACTGTGTGAGACGGCAAGGGTCATCTAGAAGTTCTGCTCCACTGGTAGTCCTTCTGTGTATGTACTGTGTGTGTTCTGAAAGGCTGGGACGTTGTGTTTGTGGGGTTAGAATTACACCCAACCCCAGCCGCTCAGCTGAAACACGAGAAGGCCCATCCCTCTCTCCTTCTTTCCCTCCCTCGCTCCTCTTTGATCTCTGATCTGTGCCCCTCCCCTCGCTCGCCGGCATGGCAACCACAGGGGCTGGAGGGAGGGCTCAGGCTCTCCACCTCTCCACCTCTCCACTCCTTTCATCCACCGCTCTCCTCTTTCTAGTTCTCTCCCTCCCTCTCTCTCTGTGTTGTCCCCTGAGGTCTAGAGTCTAGAGACAGACTAGGCCATGTAGCTCACAGAAACACACAGTCTACCATCAACCAAACAGGTTGAACAGACAGTGTGCAGAGCAGTTCCCTAAAGCCACAAACCAGAAACAGAGAAGGTACAGAAAAACAACAGGTGCATTTTGAAGCTTGACAGCCTGACATAGCTTGACATAGCCTGGCATAGCCTGGCTGACATAGCATCATTTCTAAACACTATCCACAGTGGTCTGTCTTTACAGTATATTAGTGTAAGCTGACAAGTAGAAAGAGGCATCATGGAAGGTTGTTTGTGGTCACACATGGGTGGGAAAGCCACACCTCCCAGTGGTTTGTGTTGTTTGACTACCAAGGTGGGAACACAAACAAACCACGGAGCTGAGGTGTGTATGAGGCGGTTCAAGGGCCCTTCTTCTCCCTCCAAGGTCCCCACACTGTTCCTCCAACACCACAATGAGCTCCCAGGAGAAGGGAGAGGCGGGTTTGTTCTCCCCTCCATGGAGTAACTGAATCCCCCAGTCACACCCTTCACTGCGGTACCGCCCTCCTAGGACACACAAACACACACACCTCCACCAACCCCTGTGGGGTGTCTTCTCCATGCAACTCCAGTGTTGGGTTGTCCCTGCCTACCCTGTACTAACTCTCAGAGAGACGGATAACGCCACGTTATGTTACCCCTCCTCCCCTCTGTCCTAGCCCCCCCTTTTCATTTTCCCACAGTGACAAAATCAATGGTGCCAGCACTTCTGGTGTACACACATTGACTGACTGGGACAACTAATCTCTGGCAGGTTGCTGCGTGCTACTTGACTGTGTCCTGGTTTACCTGGTAAAACACTAGCAAAAACTCTCTGGCCAACACACACACACAAGCTGGTGTTGTAACACACACACACAGTCAGTCACACATACACACACGGAAACACACTGCTCGCTGAGTGTGTGTGGACCTTTGTCCCCGTCGGTGAAACCAAAGGCCAGTCACACAGTCACACTACTTTAATAATTAACCAGCCCTGCTCTCCCACAGCGCTGGGATGAAGGGATGGAAGGATAAAAGATGGGTGTCTTGAAAGCGTACCGATGCATACTAAAGAAATACACAGGCCTGTGGAAGTTGATACAAACCTATTCTACTCTTAGAAACCTAGCATATTTCTGAATGGGAGTGAACCACAAACACCTTTAGTGTCCACTAGTCCAGAGCAGCTGAGCCCAGAGCACTGTGAAAAGGAGATTCAATCGGCTCAAAATTAGCTTTGGGATCGCTGTGTTGAGCCTATGCGTCCTATAGGTTAAGTGATGCAGACTGAATTGTTCGTGAATAGGCTGAGAGACTGTTGAGGAGTATTGATTTCACCTCTAAAACACAGAGAGCTGTTTTAAGCAAAGTGCTGTTTGACCCCCAAGGGAGTTGAAAGGTCGGCGTATAAAGGTCAACTTTATTCCTGCATCAACCCCTGACCCCCTTCCCCAAACACGCATTCCCCAAAATCACAACTGAAACCCCCCACCCATATATAATTTTAAAGAGCACTGAACAGTGACACCTTAAAACAAATTATGAACCAGGAGAGTGGAGGAAATATATTAGCACATAAAAAGTATCAATATTGAATATCTGTCTCAGTCAGTGGGTCAGCTTCCAGAGGCTAGCAGCTACGTTATAGAGTAGTATAATGTTGGTGGGTCCTGAATGTAAACATATGCACCATCAGGGGGGTGTTATGATGATTGGCAGAGGAATGCTAGAGGAGAGGAATGCTAGCTGGTGACCCCCAACATGTTGTTGTGAAGCCCTACTCCCTCTCTCTGGCCCGGTCAGAACATTCCACACATACACACCACAGGGACAGCTGAGAGGTGGAGGGAAGAGGAGAGGAGAGAAACGGAGGGAGGAGAAAAACAGAGGGAAAGGACAGGAACTTAGGCTGGTATAAGTACACAAACATACTTCTCTTAAACCACATACACACTCATACCCCGTGGTTGTGAGAGACCATTGGCATGACTCTGGGTAGGTGTCTAGGTGATGAGAGCACAGAAGTCTGGTTGCCTGGTAACCAGACATCAGTGGAGAGCGCATGCCATCGATATACCCGACCATTACACAACATACAGTACATGCCTATATTTTCAAAGTCACCAAATAGCCTATGTCTTTAGTGAAATGACCATGGCTGTGCATTACACAGTGTTGGAGTCAATTCCATTTTAGAAAGTGACTAACTTCTTATTCAGGAATTGAAAAATCTGGTAGTGCCAACTAGGGCTGTGGCGGTCATGACATTTTGTCAGCCGGTGATTGGCAAGCAAATAACTGCCGGTCTCACGGTAATTGACCGTTAATTAACATAAACATATTTAGCATCTCCTGGCTTCCACGCATAGCCTACAAGCCACTGATGCAGACCTTTGGAACGTCTACATTTAAAAAAGTCGAATAAATCCATTTAATATAGCCTACACCATCACAATAAATCCATTATTTATTTTAGACAGGTCTAAAGAAACATGATATGAAGAAAATGTATATTTCAGAAGAACAGAATAGCATACTCTGAGTTGTCCTTATGTTAGGCCCTGATCTGGCTATGCCAAATGGCTGTGGGCTACACTAGTTCATTTAGCAGACAATATTTGCTTAGAATTCCATGGCATTATTTTATATTATTTTATAGTATGAAGAATACAATTGAACATAGCTGAATAAAATAGAAAGGATATTTTCTCCAAATGATTTGAGGGAGTGTGCACATGCGGCTATTCTGTGTTGAGCGGTTAACAAAGAAACAGGTCCTCCTATATGCTTAATTTAGAGTTATTTATGCAACTTTAGTTGTGACACAAACGTAGGGCTATATGTTTGGATTTTAAATACATTCTAAGGCTGCATGATGCAACTCTAATGATGATTTGAAAAAAGCCTCAAGAAAGGCATGAGCTCAGCTTTGTTTTTTGTGCAGGCTGTACACACTTCATCAGTCTCTCATTCACAATTTGACAAGCACTTGATAATGCCTCAAATTTCCCAGCGGCATCACCTTTGTGTGGCCGTAATGCCCCCTAAAAAAATCCATGCTTTTTACGGCCAGTAGCCATTGTGCCCTTGGGCTGAATATAATAATGATAATTCCAAGTGATAATATATAATTCACAAGTGATAGGCTAATATTGTCACCAATCAGACTATTCTTGATTTAATCTTGTCTTTACATAGAGTAAATAATATATGTGTAAAATTTGTTTTGATTTAGAATGGATCATTATCATGCAACTGTCTCGAAACAGGGGCAGAAAAAAATATATACATGTCATCTATGCACTTAAATAGCGAATGGAAGACGCTTTTCCCACGGTTCATTTTTATGCAAGCCAGGTAGGCTATACTCCTGTTGTAAAGTGAAGCAATGCGCTTAATATTAGGAAAGTTGAGAAATAAATATAGTAGGCCTAGCCAATAGAAAGAGGCCATCAAAACTCTTGTTTTATCACGCAATTGCATAGCCTATAGAAATGTTGCGCAACATGAGCTCATGGGCTCTCATTAAGTGTTTGATTAGATTTTCGATAACATTTGCATTGATGTCAGAGTGATTAGAGGGACAGTCGAGTGCTGAGTACCAGGCAGTTAGCAAGTTTGGTAGGCTACTAACGACCATGAGCAGCATCAAAGCTTAGAGAAGCCTAATTACCGTGACTAAACGGTCACGTGGAATTTGACTGCCATCATGACTCGTGACCGCCGGTGTGGCGGTAATACGGTCACCGTAACAGCCCTAGTGCAAACCTCCATTCCACAGTAAGTGCAGCTGCACACTGTGCTGGCCACAGAAATAACATTTGAATGAAAGCTCTAAATACAGGGGGTTAGGAGATGCCATTAAGGAAGCATTTTATTAGCCTCCATCCCCAGGGGTTTATAAGTGTGTGTGTTTTCACGTATGTGGTTGTGTGTGTGTGTATTTTTGTGTGTGTACTATCTAAATTGGGTGGCGGCTTGGAGGCCACACGGAGCACTCTTAATGGCCTAGGGGGAGGTGTTGGTATTTTGATAGAAAGGGTAGAGGCCGGCCGGGGACCGGGGTACTATTTTTCCCCCTCTACGTTTCTCCCTCTATCTCCCAGCTTGTATTGGGTTTAGTTATCTGTTTGTATGGAATGCTGAAGGGAGGGGATGTGAGCATCTGTGACATGAGGGCAACATTAAGCATTTTAATGAACATATTTGTCTCTCTTCTGTCATCTGTCTCTCCCTCCATCCCTGCCCCCCTCTCTCTCTCTCTCTCCCTCCATCCATCCCTGCCCCTCTCTCTCTCTCTCTCTCTCCCTCCATCCATCCCTGCCCCTCTCTCTCTCTCTCTCTCTCTCCATCCATCCCTGCCCCTCTCTCTCTCTCTCTCTCTCTCTCCCTCCATCCATCCCTGCCCCTCTCTCTCTCTCTCCCTCCCTCCCTCCATCCCTGCCCCCTCTCTCTTCGCCTCCATCCCTGCCCCCCCCTCTCTCCCTCCATCCATCCCTGCCCCCCCTCTCTCCATCCATCCCTGCCCCCCCCTCTCCCTCCATCCCTGCCCCCCTCTCTCCCTCCATCCCTGCCCCCCTCTCTCTCCCTCCATCCCTGCCCCCCCTCTCTCCCTCCATCCCTGCCCCCCCTCTCCCTCCATCCCTGCCCCCCTCTCTCTCCCTCCATCCCTGCCCCTCTCTCTCTCTCTCTCTCTCCCCTCCATCCATCCCTGCCCCCCTCTCTCTCCCTCCATCCCTCCCTGCCCCTCTCTCTCTCCCTCCATCCCTGCCCCCCCTCTCTCTCTCCCTCCATCCCTGCCCCTCTCTCTCCCTCCATCCATCCATGCCCCCCTCTCTCTCCCTCCATCCATGCCCCCCCATCTCTCTCTTCCTCAATCCAGTTGGCCAGAACCTGTGCAATCAAAGGTGCCATATAATAATAATATAATATGCCATTTAGCAGACGCTTTTATCCAAAGCGACTTAGTCATGTGTGCATACATTTTTACGTATGGGTGGTCCCGGGGATCGAACCCACTACCCTGGCGTTACAAGCGCCATGCTCTACCAATTGAGCTACAGAGGACCATGTTTCTATAAAACAGAAAACTGTCCAACTCTTTAAAACACAACAAGTACAACAACACAGCTTTACCAGGAGAAAAATCAGAGAGTCATGGATAATAGTAGACTGTATAGACAATATAGACAGTAGACAGTATAGAGTATAGACAGTAGACAGTATAGACAGCATAGACAGTAGACAGTATAGACAGTAGACAGTAGACAGTATAGACAGTATAGACAGTAGACATTATAGACAGTATAGACAGTAGACACTAGACAGTAGACCATAGACAGTATAGACAGTAGACAGTATAGACAGTATAGACAGTAGACAGTATAGACAGCATACTCCGGTAGTTATTGTAGGTTATTATTGTAGGTAATTATTGTAGGTAAGGATTTTATTCGGCGGAGCCCAGGCGAAGCACGAGGCTAGCTTACCCACTACCTGGACCAACAAAGCTAGCTAGCTAGAGGGTAGCTACCGGTAACTTTTAGCAACTGTGGGTAACTTTTAGCAACTGTGGTTAGCTGTTTCCAATGTTATTTCACGCTTAAGAGTACCTGTAATTGAGCCAGCTAGCTGCCACCTTCAGCTGTTTTTTCTAACCTCATTATCATTAACGTTAGGTGGTCGGTAGCTGCTGTACCTAATTTCGGCTACTGATTGCAGTCTGCCAGTTTGGCTTTATACATAGCTTGGGCTTTGTCGAGTAAGGCTTAAACTATGTATTTAGATTGTAGTTAGGTACTATAGGTAGGCATCGTGGGCTGTATATTATTAAGTAGTATAGGTAGGCATCGTGGGCTGTTGCGGGTAGCTGTTGTGTGTAATTATTGTAGGTTACTTTTGTATTCGGCGGTGCCGGATGTAGCACGAAGCTAGCTAGCTAACTCACCTCCTGGATTAGCTGGCGAGTAGCTATTAGCAACGGTAGCAACTAAAAACAATATCCTTTTAGCCAGCTACATTCGCTCACAGCGACGCCGTTTTTCAAACTAAGTCAACACAGTAGCCATTGCTAGCTAGCCAACACTACCAGCAGGCTGTGGTAGCTAAATACAATGTCTTTGTGCTAGCTACCCAACATTTAATCATTGCTGCGTTATGAAAGGTAAGCTTGGCTTCTTATATGGTGTTGAGTTAAGCTTAAACCATGTATTTAGATTGTAGGTAGGTATTGTAGTTTGGTATTATAGGTAGCTTACTCCGGTAGTTATTGTAGGTTATTATTGTAGGTAATTATTGTAGGTAAGGATTTTATTCAGGCGGAGCCCAGGCGAAGCACGAGGCTAGCTTACCCACTACCTGGACCAACAAAGCTAGCTAGCTAGAGGGTAGCTACCGGTAACTTTTAGCAACTGTGGGTAACTTCTAGCAACTGTGGTTAGCTGTTTCCAATGTTATTTCATGCTTGAGAGTACCTGTGATTGAGCCAGCTAGCTGCTACCATTCAGCTGTTTTTCTAACCTCATCCGAGGCATTAACGTTAGGTGGTTGGTAGCTGCTGTACTTAATTACAGCTACTGATAACAGTCTGCTGTAGCTTACAACAATTCTAATTTCTAAAGTGGAAGTTGGGAGAGTTTTATTCGGGTGGTTCAGTGAAACAATTATAGTTTCTGAGGTGGAAGTTGGGAGAGTTATATATTTATTTATTTTTTTGGGTGAGGGAGGCCTGCTCTCTCCTTTCCCTGATGTTCAGTTCATTTCATCCCGATCTCCTCTGCATTATTGTAGCCATCTGTTGCAGCCTGTCAACTATGCCTCTGCCTATCCCTGTTCTCTCCTCTCCGCACAGGCTACACAAACGCCCCCACACCGTGTGGCTGCTGCCTCTCTAACCTGGTGGTCCCTGCACGCACCCCACACCTGGAGTTCCAGGTCTCAGGCAGCCTCTGGAACTGCCGTTCTGCTGCCAACAAAGCTGACTTCATCCCAGCCTATGCTAATCTCCAGTCCCTCGACTTCCTGGCGCTGACGGAAACATGGATTACCACTGAAAACACTGCTACTCCTACTGCTCTCTCCTCATCTGACCATGTGTTCTCGCACACCCCGAGAGCATCTGGTCAGAGGGGTGGTGGCACAGGAATCCTCATCTCTCCCAAGTGGACATTCTCAATTTTTCCCCTAACCCATCTGTCTATCTCCTCATTTGAATTCCATGCTGTCACAGTCACTAGCCCATTTAAGCTTAATATCCTTGTCATCTATCGCCCTCCAGGTTCCCTTGGAGAGTTCATCAATGAGCTTGACGCCTTGATAAGTTCCTTTCCTGAGGATGGCTCACCCCTCACAGTTTTGGGGGATTTCAACCTCCCTATGTCCACATTTGACTCATTTCTCTCTGCCTCCTTCTTTCCACTTCTCTCCTCTTTTGACCTCACCCTCTCACCGTCCCCCCTACTCACAAGGCAGGCAATACGCTTGACCTCATCTTTACTAGATGCTGCTCTTCTACTAATCTCACTGCAACTCCCCTCCATGTCTCCGACCACTACTTTGTTTCCTTTTCTCTCTCGCTCTCCTCCCACACTACTCACTCTGCCCCTACACAGATGGTAATGCGCCGCCGCAACCTTCGCTCTCTCTCTCCCACTACTCTCTCCTCTTCCATCCTATCATCTCTTCCCTCTGCTCAATCCTTCTCCCTCCAATCTCCTGATTCTGCCTCCTCAACCCTCCTCTCCTCCCCTTTCTGCATCCTTTGACTCTCTGTGTCCCCTATCCTCCCGGCCGGCTCGGTCCTCCCCTCCAGCTCCGTGGCTTGATGACTCATTGCGAGCTCACAGAACAGAGCTCCGGGCAGCGGAGCGGAAATGGAAGAAAACTAAACTCCCTGCCGACCTGGCATCTTTTCACTCCCTCCTCTCTACATTTTCTTCATCTGTTTCTGCTGCTAAGGCCACTTTCTACCACTCTAAATTCCAAGCATCTGCCTCTAACCCTAGGAAGCTCTTTGCCACATTTTCCTCCCTCCTGAATCCTCCCCCCCCGCCCCCCCTCCTCTCTCTCTGTGGATGACTTCGTCAACCACTTTGAAAAGAAGGTCGACGACATTCGATCCTCGTTTGTTAAGTCTAATGACACTGCTGGTCCTACTCACACTGCCCTACCCTATGCTTTGACTTCTTTCTCCCCTCTCTCTCCAGATAAAATCCTGCGACTTGTGACTGCAGGCCGCCCAACAACCTGCCCGCTTGACCCCATCCCCTCCTCTCTTCTCCAGACCATCTCCGGTGACCTTCTCCCCTACCTCACCTCGCTGATCAACTCATCCTTGACCGCTGGCCATGTCCCTTCCGTCTTCAAGAGAGCGAGAGTTGCTCCCCTTCTCAAGAAACCAACACTCGATCCCACTGATGTCAACAACTACAGACCAGTATCCCTTCTTTCTTTTCTTTCCAAAACTATTGAGCGTGCCGTCTTTAGCCAACTCTCTTGCTATCTCTCTCAGAATGACCTTCTTGATCCAAACCAGTCAGGTTTCAGGACTGGTCATTCAACTGAGACTGCTCTTCTCTGTGTCACGGAGGCTCTCCGCACTGCTAAAGCTAACTCTCTCTCCTCTGCTCTTGTCCTTCTAGACCTGTCTGCTGCCTTTGATACTGTGAACCATCAGATCCTCCTCTCCACCCTCTCCGAGCTGGGCATCTCCGGCGCGGCTCACTCCTGGATTGCGTCCTACCTGACCGGTCGCTCCTACCAAGTGGCGTGGCGAGAAGCTGTCTCCGCACCACGTGCTCTCACCACTGTTGTCCCCCAGGGCTCAGTTCTAGGCCCTCTCCTTTTTCTCCCTATACACCAAGTCACTTGGCTCTGTCATATCCTCACATGGCCTCTCCTATCATTGCTACGCTGACGATACACAACTAATCTTCTCCTTTCCCCCTTCTGATAACCAGGTGGCGAATCGCATCTCTGCATGTCTGGCAGACATATCAGTATGGATGACGGATCACCACCTCAAGCTGAACCCTGGCAAGACGGAGCTGCTCTTCCTCCCGGGGAAGGACTACCCGTTCCATGATCTCGCCATCACGGTTGACAACTCCGCTGTGTCCTCCTCCCAGAGTGCGAAGAGCCTAGGCGTGACCCTGGACAACACCCTGTCGTTCTCCGCCAACATCAAGGCGGTGACCCGCTCCTGCAGGTTCATGCTCTACAACATTCGGAGAGTACGACCCTGCCTTACACAGGAAGCGGCACAGGTCCTAATCCAGGCACTTGTCATCTCCCGTCTGGACTACTGCAACTCGCTGTTGGCTGGCCTCCCTGCCTGTGCCATTAAACCCCTACAACTCATCCAGAATGCCGCAGCCCGTCTGGTGTTCAACCTTCCCAAGTTCTCTCACGTCACCCCCCTCCTCCGCACACTCCACTGGCTTCCAGTTGAAGCTCGCATCCGCTACAAGACCATGGTGCTTGCCTATGGAGCAGTGAGGGGAACGGCACCTCTGTACCTTCGGGCTCTGATCAGTCCCTACACCCAAACGAGGGCATTGCGTTCATCCACCTCTGGCCTGCTGGCTCCCTTCCTCTCGCGGAAGCATAGTTCCCGCTCAGCCCAGTCAAAACTGTTCGCTGCTCTGGCACCCCAATGGTGGAACAAGCTCCCTCACGACGCCAGGACAGCGGAGTCACTCACCACCTTCCGGAGGCATTTGAAACCCCACCTCTTTAAGGAATACCTGGGATAGGATAAAGTAATCCTTCTACCCCCCCCAAAATTGTAAAGTGGTTATCCCACTGGCTATAGGGTGAACGCACCAATTGGTGAGTCGCTCTGGATAAGAGCGTCTGCTAAATGACGTAAATGTGCCCTTGAGCAAGGCACTTAACCCTAATTGCTCCTGTAAGTCGCTCTGGATAAGAGCGTCTGCTAAATGACTAAAATGTAAATGTAAGCATAGACAGTAGACAGTATAGACAGCATAGACAGTAGACAGTATAGACAGCATAGACAGTAGACAGTATAGACCGTAGACCGTAGACAGTATAGACAGCATAGACAGTAGACAGCATAGACAGTAGACAGTATAGACAGCATAGACAGTAGACAGTATAGACAGTAGACAGTATAGACATTATAGACAGTATAGACAGTAGACAGTATAGACAGTAGACAGTATAGACATTATAGACAGTATAGACACTAGACAGTATAGACAGTAGACAGTAGACAGTATAGACAGCATAGACAGTAGACAGTATAGACACTAGACAGTGTAGACACTAGACAGTGTAGACAGTAGACAGTATAGACAGTATACAGTATAGACAGTATAGACAGTAGACAGTATAGACAGTATAGACACTAGACAGTAGACAGTATAGACAGTAGACAGTATAGACAGTATAGACACTAGACAGTAAAGACAATATAGACAGTAGACAGTATAGACAGTAGACAGTATATACAGTATACAGTATAGACAGTAGACAGTATAGACAGTAGACTGTAGACAGTATAGACAGTAGACAGTAGACAGTATAGACAGTAGACAGTATAGACACTAGACAGTAGACAGTATAGACAGTAGACAGTATACAGTATAGACACTAGACTGTATACAGTATAGACAATATAGACACTAGACAGTATAGACAGCATAGACAGTATAGACAGTAGACAGTATAGACAGTATAGACACTACACTATAGACAGTAGACAGTATAGACAGTAGACAGTATAGACACTAGACAGACAGTATAGACAGTAGACAGTATAGATAGTATACACAGTATAGACAGTAGACAGTATAGACAGTATAGACAGTAGACAGTATAGACACTACACTATAGACAGTAGACAGTATAGACAGTAGACAGTATAGACAGTAGACATTAGACAGTATAGACAGTATAGACAGTAGACAGTATAGACAGTAGACAGTATAGACAGTAGACAGTATAGACACTAGACATTAGACAGTATAGACAGACAGTATAGACAGTAGACAGTATAGACAGTAGACAGTAGACAGTATAGACACTAGACATTAGACAGTATAGACAGACAGTATAGACAGTATAGACAGTAGACAGTATAGACACTAGACATAATAGACAGTATAGATAGTATAGACAGTAGACAGTATAGACAGTATAGACACTAGACAGTATAGACAGTAGACAGTATAGACAGTATAGACACTAGACAGTATAAACAGCAGACAGTATAGACAGTAGACAGTATAGACAGTAGACAGTATAGACAGTAGACAGTAGACAGTATAGACAGTATAGACAGTATAGACAGTATAGACAGTAGACAGTATAGACAGTAGACAGTATATACAGTATAGACAGTATAGACAGTAGACAGTAGACAGTATAGACAGTATAGACACTATAGACAGTATAGACAGTGTAGACACTAGACAGTATAGACAGTAGACAGTATAGACAGTAGACAGTATAGACAGTATAGATAGTATAGACAGTATAGACAGTATAGACAGTATAGACAGTAGACAGTAGACAGTATAGACAGTGTAGACAGTAGACAGTATAGACAGTAGACAGAATAGACAGTATAGACAGTATAGATAGTATAGACAGTAGACAGAATAGACAGTATAGACAGTATAGATAGTATAGACAGTAGACAGAATAGACAGTATAGACAGTATAGACACTAGACAGTATAGACAGTATAGACAGTAGACAGTATAGACAGTAGACAGTATAGACAGTAGACAGTATAGATAGTATAGACAGTATAAACAGTATAGTCAGTATAGACAGTATAGACAGTATAGACAGTATAGACACTAGACAGTATAGACAGTAGACAGTATAGACAGTAGACAGTATAGACATTATAGACAGTATAGACAGTATAGACAGTAGACAGTAGACAGTATAGACAGCATAGACAGTAGACAGTATAGACACTAGACAGTGTAGACACTAGACAGTGTAGACAGTAGACAGTATAGACAGTATAGACAGTATACAGTATAGACAGTATAGACAGTAGACAGTATAGACAGTATAGACACTAGACAGTAGACAGTATAGACAGTAGACAGTATAGACAGTATAGACACCAGACAGTAAAGACAATATAGACAGTAGACAGTATAGACAGTAGACAGTATATACAGTATACAGTATAGACAGTAGACAGTATAGACAGTAGACTGTAGACAGTATAGACAGTAGACAGTATAGACACTAGACAGTAGACAGTATAGACACTAGACTGTATACAGTATAGACAATATAGACACTAGACAGTATAGACAGCATAGACAGTATAGACAGTAGACAGTATAGACAGTATAGACAGTATAGACACTACACTATAGACAGTAGACAGTATAGACAGTAGACAGACAGTATAGACAGTAGACAGTATAGATAGTATACACAGTATAGACAGTAGACAGTATAGACAGTATAGACAGTAGACAGTATAGACACTACACTATAGACAGTAGACAGTATAGACAGTAGACAGTATAGACAGTAGACATTAGACAGTATAGACAGTATAGACAGTATAGACAGTAGACAGTATAGACAGTAGACAGTATAGACACTAGACATTAGACAGTATAGACAGACAGTATAGACAGTATAGACAGTAGACAGTATAGACACTAGACAGAATAGACAGTATAGATAGTATAGACAGTAGACAGTATAGACAGCAGACAGTATAGACAGTAGACAGTATAGACAGTAGACAGTATAGACAGCAGACAGTATAGACAGTAGACAGTATAGACAGTAGACAGTATAGACAGTAGACAGTATAGACAGTATAGACAGTATAGACAGTATAGACAGTAGACAGTATAGACAGTAGACAGTATAGACAATAGACAGTATATACAGTATAGACAGTAGACAGTATAGACAGTAGACAGTAGACAGTATAGACAGTATAGACACTATAGACAGTATAGACACTAGACAGTATAGACAGTAGACAGTATAGACAGTAGACAGAATAGACAGTATAGATAGTATAGACAGTATAGACAGTAGACAGTATAGACAGTAGACAGTATAGACAGTAGACAGAATAGACAGTATAGACAGTATAGACAGTAGACAGTAGACAGTATAGACAGTAGACAGAATAGACAGTATAGACAGTATAGATAGTATAGACAGTAGACAGAATAGACAGTATAGACAGTATAGATAGTATAGACAGTAGACAGAATAGACAGTATAGACAGTATAGACACTAGACAGTATAGACAGTATAGACAGTAGCTAGACAGTAGACAGTATAGACAGTAGACAGTATAGACAGTATAGACAGTATAGACAGTATAGACAGTATAGACACTAGACAGTATAGACAGTAGACAGTATAGACAGTAGACAGTATAGACAGTAGACACTAGACAGTATAGACAGTAGACAGTATAGACAGTATAGACACTAGACAGTATAGACAGTATAGACAGTAGACAGTATAGACAGTATAGACAGTAGACAGTATAGACAGTAGACAGTATAGACAGTAGACAGTATATACAGTATAGACAGTAGACAGTATAGACACTAGACAGTATAGACAGTATAGACACTAGACAGTATAGACAGTAGACAGTATAGACAGTAGACAGTATAGACAGTAGACAGTATAGACAGTAGACAGTATATACAGTATATACAGTAGACAGTAGACAGTATAGACAGTAGACAGTATAGACAGTATAGACACTAGACAGTATAGACAGTAGACAGTATAGACATTAGACAGAATAGACAGTATAGACAGTATAGACACTAGACAGTATAGACACTAGACAGTATAGACAGTATAGACAGTAGACAGTATAGACAGTAGACAGTATAGATAGTATAGACAGTAGACAGTATAGACACTATAGACACTAGACAGTATAGACAGTATAGACAGTAGACAGTATAGACAGTAGACAGTATAGACACTAGACAGTATAGACAGTATAGACAGTAGACAGTATAGACAGTATAGACGGTAGACAGTATAGACAGTAGACAGTATAGACAGTATAGACAGTATAGACAGTATAGACAGTATAGACAGTATAGACAGTATAGACAGTAGACAGTATAGACAGTAGACAGTATAGACAGTATAGACACTAGACAGTATATACAGTATAGACAGTAGACAGTATAGACAGTAGACAGTATAGACACTAGACAGTATAGACAGTATAGACAGTAGACAGTATAGACAGTATAGACAATAGACAGTATAGACAGTATAGACAGTAGACAGTAGACAGTATAGACACTAGACAGTATAGACAGTATAGACACTAGACAGTATAGACAGTATAGACACTAGACAGTATAGACAGTAGACAGTATAGACAGTATAGACATTATAGATAGTATAGACAGTAGACAGTATAGACAGTAGACAGTATAGACAGTATAGACAGTAGACAGTATAGACAGTATAGACACTAGACAGTATAGACAGTAGACAGTATAGACAGTATAGACACTAGACAGTATAGACACTAGACAGTATAGACAGTATAGACAGTAGACAGTATAGACAGTAGACAGTATAGACAGTATAGACGGTAGACAGTATAGACAGTAGACAGTATAGACAGTATAGACAGTAGACAGTATAGACAGTAGACAGTATAGACAGTATAGACAGTAGACAGTATAGACACTAGACAGTATAGACAGTATAGACAGTAGACAGTAGACAGTATAGACAGTAGACAGTATAGACAGTAGACAGTATAGACAGTATAGACAGTAGACAGTATAGACAGTAGACAGTATAGACAGTATAGACAGTAGACAGTATAGACACTACACTATAGACACTAGACAGTATAGACAGTATAGACAGTATAGACAGTATAGACAGTAGACATTATAGACAGTATAGACAGTATAGACAGTAGACAGTATAGACAGTATAGACAGTATATACAGTAGACAGTATAGACAGTATAGACAGTAGACAGTATAGACAGTATAGACAGTATAGACACTACACTATAGACAGTAGACAGTATAGACAGTATAGACAGTAGACAGTATAGACAGTAGACAGTATAGACAGTAGACAGTATAGACAGTATAGACACTAGACAGTATAGACACTACACTATAGACAGTAGACAGTATAGACAGTATAGACAGTAGACAGTATAGACAGTAGACAGTATAGACAGTAGACAGTATAGACACTACAGTATAGACAGTAGACAGTAGAGACCGTATTGACAGCATACATTGGAGAAAGGGCAGGCCTATACGAAAATGAGAGAGCGGTATTGGAGGAAGAAGAGGAACTCAAGAGAGAAAAAGATTGAGGAGCGAGAGAGGAGTGAGAATAAGGCGAGGTGGAAAATCCTCTCTCATCTCCCCTTGACCAGCATGACAATACAATCTCCAACAGCAACCTAACAGACTGACCACCATGACCTCTGACCTTCCTTCTGAATCTGAGAGTCCTAACCTTAACTTTCACCACAGGCATGCTGCCTAATATGGAGCCCCCCCCCCCTCTCTCCTTCCATCTCTCTACTCGCTTTCTCCTTCCCTCCATTTCTCAACATTTCTACCCCCCCACTACTTGCCCTTGGAGAGCAGCTGTAAGCCAAAGCAGGTTCCTGTAGAATGCAGTGAGGTCAGCATGTCTGTATTACAGGGGACAGGAGTAGAGATATACACACGGTGAAGAGAGACAGAGAGAGAGGGTCATATGTATCCTCATATTCACCCTCTGCTGTGTCAAATGTGTCACTACTCCACACGCGTCCATTGACAGATCCTGGATCAGCTGTGACAGCTCTGCCACGTCTCAACCCAACAAGCCTCATAACCCTCTAGGTCTATCATCTAGTTTTATTTGGTATGCAAGTCATTATATATATGTATATTGTGATGTCACGAGAGGCTGTGTCCTGGAGGGACGTTACATCCCCCTGAGATGGCTGCAAACCCAGACAGCTATGGCTCCATCTGCTGGTATGGTCGGGAACTCCAACCCTCTATGGCCAATCTTCCCACGCAGCTGAAACCAATCAGGAGCTGATGAGCTGAAGGTTTGTTGAAGTGAAGAGACACAGTCTCCAACCTGGGCTCTCTGGAGGACAAGAGTGCTGCACGTCCACTTCCATGAGGAATATAAGGATTTGGAGATACTTACCTTTGGGAAATACTCACCTTTGGATATATGCACCTGTGGAAATACGTGAGAGACATTTGGAAGGACTTTTGCTGGGTTGGCCACTAGCTGCAACGTGGACTACAGTAAGGCTGGGGAAAAGTTATCTGAGCGAGTGAGAAATATGATTTTGGATGTGGAAGAGACATCCCTGAACTGTTAACCCTTAAAGAGCCACAAGAGAACAGAATTTGGTTATATTTTCGTTAATTTCCCAAGACCTATAATAAAATCCTTGTTTTGTTTGAACCTTGTCTCCTGGCACTACTTGAGCAATCCCGCTGAAAGCTGTGTAGCCTCTCGTGACGTCACAGATGGTGGAGAATACAGGCACGCTCAAGCGTTAATAGTGCATGTCAGAGGAGGATACCGAAGGTTTGATCACCCAGTTTTCCAAGTTGGCCGTAGGCTCCCCGCCGACTGAAATGGAGGACATATTGAAAGCCCTTGTTGCTGGCCAGCAAGCCCAGATGCAAGCAAACGTGGCTCTCTTGGAGGAGCAAAAGAAAGCCAACCTTCTGAAGGCAGAGGAATTGCAGTTGCAGAGACAGAGGGTGGTCCAAAATACCCGCCCAATAAAGGCAAGTGACTTTATATCTAAGATGGGAGCTACCGATGACATTGAGGCATACCTGCATGCATTTGAGGCCACGGCCACTAGGGAAGCCTGGCCCAAGCAACAGTGGGTTGGTCTGTTAGCCCCCCTTTCTAACCGGGGAAAGCGCTGAATGCTGTCCGGGGACCTGGGCCCTGACCAGGTTACTGACTATGATGCCCTGAAGTCTGAGATCCTCAGCAGATATGGACTCACAAAGTTTGGTATGGCCCAGCGCTTTCACAGTTGGACCTTCCAACCAGACCAACCTCCTCGGGCGCAGATGCATGAACTTGTCCGAATCGCAAGGAAATGGCTGGATCCGCAGAGAATACAGCAGCGGCGGTGGTGGAGGCCGTTGTGGTGGATCGTTACCTCACGCGCCCTGCCTTATGAGGCAAAACGGTTCATCAGTCAACAGGCCTTGACCACGGCTGATCTGACCGTGGAAGCTGTGGAAAAGTACCAGGCCACAGCGGAGATGCTGAATGCTTCCCGGAAAGACCCCAGGAGTGCGGCCCCACCACAAATGGGGAAACCCGTCCAAAGGACCCCAAGGTCTCGAACCCCGCCGCGTCAGACTTATCCCGGCTCCAGGGGGAGCCAGAAACCAGGCGGGTCCAAGAAGAGTACACCAGGATGGGGAACCTCGACAGTGTTACCGTGTGGGGAGATGGGACATATCTCCTGGCAGTGTGGGAAACCAGCCGATGAACCTATGCCCACTGCGGAGTCCTCCAGCTCAGCACCCACACATCGTTTTGCCTCGCTCTTGGGAGTCGCAGATGGCGGCCCAGATCGACCCCCCACCTGCCCGGTAACTGTGAATCACCATGATGTGGAGGCCTTACTGGATTCTGGTAGCCGGGCCACCCTGGTGCGTAAGGATTTGGTGGGCCCAACGTGTCTGACCCGGGGAAAGTCCTCCCAGTTTCCTGTGTCCATGGGGACACCAGAGAATACCCCATTACTGAACTTACAATGACCAGCACACGGGGAACCATACACACGACGGCGGGGGTGGTTGATTCCCTCCCCGTCCCTGTCCTAATTGGACCGAGACTGCCCAGCCTTTTACCCACTCTGGAGAGAGTCTCAGGAGAGGATAACCCGAGTACCTCGGAAACGGAGAGGCAAGACTCATCCTGGGAAGGCTCCGGTGCAATCCTCCGAGTTACTCACTCCCGCCCGGGCTCTGATAGGGATGGCAGGTGCCCAGACCGACACCGAGACTGGTCCGGATACGGGAGAAGAGAACGCAGCCCAGGAAAGTGCTCCGTTCTCCAGTGAAGAAGACGTCCCAGGCACCCAAGAGCTTCCCCTCTCACAGGCCAGTATGGTACGGCTCAATTACAAGATCCTACTCTTGCAAATGCCTTAAGAAATGTGCAGGTATTAGAAGGTGTAGTGTTAGGTGATAAGACAACCCCTACTTACCCCCATTTCGCAGTAAACCGGGGGTTAGTATATCAGATAGTCAAGAAAAAATGAGGAAGTGCATGAACAGCTCCTCGTGCCACAGCCCTATCGGGCCACAGTACTCAACCTAGCCCACACACACCCGCTAGGGGCCCACTTGGGGGTAGAGAAGACTAAGGAAAGAATCATGCAACGTTTCTTTTGGCCAGGAGTACACAAAGAGATAGAGAACTACTGCCGTAGTTGCCCTGAGTGTCAGCAGGTTGCGCCAAAGCCCACATATAGAAACCCGCTCATTCCCTTGCCCATTATCGAAACTCCTTTTTTGAGAGGATTGGATTAGACATAGTCGGGCCCTTACCGAAAAGTGCCAGGGGACATCAATACATTCTGGTCATTCTGGACTATGCGTCCCGGTACCCGGAGGCCATTCCGCTGAGGAAGGCTACATCCAGACAAATCGCCAAGGAGCTGTTCCGTCTCTCAACTAGTCTGGGAATCCCAAAAGAGATATTGACGGACCAAGGGACTCCATTCATGTCCAGGGTGATGAAAGAACTCTGTGCTTTACTGAAAATCAAACAGCTGAGAACCTCGGTCTACCACCCCCAGACAGATGGCCTAGTCGAACGTTTTAACAAAACACTAAAATCCATGCTGCGAAAGCGGTAGGGGAAGATGGGCGCAACTGGGATCAGCTGTTACCATACATATTATTTGCGGTGAGAGAGGTACCTCAGTCTTCTACTGGTTTTTCACCCTTTGAGCTCTTGCTTTCCTACAGACCCAGAGGACTGCTCGACATCGCCAAGGAGGCCTGGGAGGAGCAGCCATGCCAACAGCGGACACTGATCGACCATGTAGGGGCTATGAGGGAGAGAATGAAGGCCATCTATCCCATGATGCGGGAACACCTGGAGGCCAGTCAGCGGCAACAGCAAGCCTCCTACAACAGATCTGCTCAACCCAGGGAGTTTAAGCCGGGGACAGAGTGCTGGTCCTGGTGCCAACCGTTGAGTGCAAATTCCTGGCAACCTGGCAAGGACCATATGAGGTCATTGAACGCATGGGAGAAGTAAACTACAAGGTGAGGCAACCAGATAAAAGGAAAACTGAGCAGATTTATCATGTTAACCTTTTAAAGAAGTGGCACGCCAGAGAGGCGCTGTTCAGCTCTCTACCCCCACAGAGACCCAGGAACCGGCGCGAGAAGAGGTTCAGCTGGGTCCAAATCTGTCCCCACATCAACGACAGATGGCCCTGGAACTCGTGGAGCAGAACCAGGATGTCTTCTCCTCCCTTCCCGGTCACACAGAGGTGGTCCAACATGAGATCCGCACCATGCCTGGCCGAGCGGTAAACCAGCGCCGTACCGCGTGCAGAGGCTCGTAAAGTGGTTATACAGAAGGAGGTAAGGAAGATGCGGGAGTTGGGAGTAATCGAAGAGTCCCACAGTGCCTGGGCAAGTCCCATCGTACTAGTTCCCAAGCCAGACGGTTCAGTACGATTTTGTAATGACTATCGAAAGTTGAATGAAGTGTCTGAATTTGATGCATACCCAATGCCTCGTGTCGATGATTTAATAGACTCCTTGGGGGCATGCTCGTTTCCTAACCACTCTTGATCTCACAAAGGCTACTGGCAGGTGCCCTTGACCCCGGCGTCTAAGGAGAAGACAGCCTTTGCCACCCGGAGGGGCTCTACCAGTATACCCGACTTCCGTTTGGTCTCCACGGGGCACCTGCCACGTTCCAACGCCTGATGGATCGAGTCCTTGCGCCACAAGAGGATGCGCAGCGGCTTATTTGGATGATGTTGTTATACAAAGTCAGGATTGGGCCAGCCACCTACCCCGGGTACAAGCGGTGCTGGATTCGCTCAGGAAGCAGGGCTCACGGCAAACCCGAAGAAGTGCAAGTGGCCTTCAGTGAGACAAACTACCTGGGGTACACCATTGGGCGGGGTTGGTCAAACCACAGGAAGCCAAACTGCGGGCCATACAGGACTGGCCGCAGCCCATCAACAAGCAAGTAAGGTCATTTTTGGGCCTCGCTGGCTACTATAGACGCTTTATTGCAGATTTTGCTACCATAGCTGCACCGTTGGCGGAGCTGACGACCAAACGCCACTCACGAATGGTGAAGTGGAACCCTGCGGCGGAGCGCTTTCCTCAACCTGAAGCGAGCACTCTGCTCCAGTCCGATCCTGGTGGCACCAGACTTCAAGAAGGAATTCATTGTCCAAGCGGATGCTTCGGAGGTGGGTCTGGGTGCTGTCCTCACCCAGGCACATGACGGTGAAGAACATCCCATTCTCTACCTAAGCAGAAAGTTACTTCCAAGAGAGAAGAACTATTCAACGGTGGAGAAAGAATGTCTGGCTGTAGTCTGGGCCCTGGAGTCCCTTCGGTTCTATCTCCTGGGCCGACGTTTCATGGTGGTATCTGATCACGCCCCTCTGCAGTGGATGGCCAAGAACAAGGAATCAAACAGTAGAGTAACCAGATGGTTTTTTGAGCTTGCAACCGTTTAACTTTTCTGTTGTCCACAGGGCTGGCAAGCACCACGGCAATGCGGACGCCCTCTCCCGGCGTGATGCCTTCTTCGCTGCCTTTACCCCGACGAGGACGTCGGTCCCGAGGAGGGGGATGTGTGATGTCACGAGAGGCTGTGTCCTGGAGGGACGTTACATCCCCTGAGATGGCTGCAAACCCAGACAGCTATGGCTCCATCTGCTGGTATGGTGGGGAACTCCAACCCTCTATGGCCAATCTTCCCACGCAGCTGAAACCAATCAGGAGCTGATGAGCTGAAGGTTTGTTGAAGTGAAGAGACACAGTCTCCAACCTGGGCTCTCTGGAGGACAAGAGTGCTGCACGTCCACTTCCATGAGGAATATAAGGATTTGGAGATACTTACCTTTGGGAAATACTCACCTTTGGATATATGCACCTGTGGAAATACGTGAGAGACATTTGGAAGGACTTTTTGCTGGGTTGGCCACTAGCTGCAACGTGGACTACAGTAAGGCTGGGGAAAAGTTATCTGAGCGAGTGAGAAATATGATTTTGGATGTGGAAGAGACATCCCTGAACTGTTAACCCTTAAAGAGCCACAAGAGAACAGAATTTGGTTATATTTTCGTTAATTTCCCAAGACCTAT
The DNA here is from genome assembly GCF_020615455.1 of Coregonus clupeaformis. NCBI lineage: Eukaryota > Metazoa > Chordata > Actinopteri > Salmoniformes > Salmonidae > Coregonus > Coregonus clupeaformis. Next base: position 22,712,176 of record NC_059224.1, read on the forward strand.
AATAAAATCCTTGTTTTGTTTGAACCTTGTCTCCTGGCACTACTTGAGCAATCCCGCTGAAAGCTGTGTAGCCTCTCGTGACGTCACAATATATATATATATATAGGCCTGTATAAAACCCAGATTGGCATATGGACACACCTAAACAGGTCCCAGTAAAACCAATTCTACATAAAATTCGACATAAAAGTCAGGTTGGTTGGTTATACAGTAGTAAAATAAAACACTCAAAATCTCACGTGCCCAAGAAAACCTTTATGGATCACGTGTTTTTAACAGCCTGGGAGAGGTAGAATGCTGGATATGATGCTAAACACCACACCGACTCCTCCCTTTCTCCCTCCTTCCATCACTCCATCTCTCGACTAGGCTGTTAAAACCCCCATCTCATTATAAAGATGGGAGCTGAGGTATTGTGAATGTTCTGTTAAAGATTAATATGAATACCAGAGAGGGGAGGAAATATTTTATTGAAATTCACAGATTATGATTCTTCCCACTGTAGCACTGTTCAATGTTAACCCAATCAAGATTTGACAAGCATTACTCCAGCTCAAATTTCTGTTCTGAGTACCGCATCTTACTGAACATCTAAGAAAGAACAAAACATGAACAGAAATTTTTTTTTAATCCCCCCTCTTCCTTTTAGCATTGTATCCACTGAAAGAATGTAGGCCATTTCACATTGGCCTATAAGTAATTCTGTTTGCTAAGTGAACAAAGGTTAATGTAATTCACAAGACAGATCGCCCTTCCAGGTGACAGAAATGTGACAGCTGTGGTCAGACTGTCACCAGTGTGTGTGTTTCTGTGTGTCTGTGTGTGTTTGTGTGTGTGTGTGTGTGTGTGTGTGTGTGTGTGTGTGTGTGTGTGTGTGTGTGTGTGTGTGTGTGTATGTATGTGTGGGGGTGGTCACTTCAGCGGACTCCCATGTGGCTTTGCAGCGCTGCAATGTGTCATCCATGCTGACAGCATTACCCAGGGGGCTGTGGGCTTGACAGACATGTGATTGACAGGTTGGGGGCAGAGGAGCCACTCACATTGATGCACTCAAACTGCCACTAACTGTGAGATGTTGGGGGCTGGGTGAGTTTAAAAGGTGTAGCAATGTTTACCAGACCATTGACTAAAGTGGTGTGAGAGTGGACACTGGACAGACAGACAGATGCATATTAAAGATGCTTTACTGTCCTGTTAAGTTAAAGGTGGACTCCTTCTTAAGGAGGAGGGAGAGAGGGATGAGAGCAGATAACAGAGCATGAGAAAACTAGTAACTGGGAGAAGACAAATAATTAACAGATCATCTCCGGATCTCCATTTATTAGAAGGGCTGCCTAGCAACCCCAGACCTCCAGAGAGCAGGGCAGAACAGCAGGATCCTGTAGCCCAGCAACGGCCCTCTGGTGGCGGGGAAGAGAGTCACTGTGGCAGTGGCTCCTGGATCCCCTGGGGTCTCCAGCTGTGTATGCCTGACTGCTCTACTGCTCTCAGCAATATATGTTTAAACTGTAGGGCTACTTACTAGGAGAGACAGAAATACATACAGTACAGAATGCATTCAATGAGAGAGGATTGCAGGTCATTGGGAAACCTTTCGAAACACAGGAGAATATCCACTAAAACAATCCATTCAGTCACAAACCACAAAACCTATCAGATAAATAAAATCTCAAATGTAAAGACCTTGAACAGACCACACAACCCAAAAGAAAACAAGAAATGCACAGCTATGTGGGGAACAAACACCCCCCCCCCAAAATAAATCTCCATAAACAAAACCTAATTTACTCACAGTGAAACTGTAATGGCTGTCATGTACCACTGGGGGGAGCCATATACCAGCCAATGAGAGTCTCTACTCTTTTAAGCCGGTTGTCTCTGATAACTCTGGGTCATTACCACATGGTGAAATGGGCCGGAAAGAAGGCTGTGTGTCTCCCTGCTATCACACTACAGTCAATAAACAAGACCATTCATTTACCAGGCCGCAGAACAAACAGGCCACACATACCGGTTTAGAAATAAATGGCTAAATCAGATTTAAATCGATCTAATTAGATAGGCAGTAACTGTGGAACCCTACCATAGCTGGCTTACAGTACAGCCAGAGGGGTTGTTAGAGCTAAGCCTCAGTAAAAAAAAAAATGCAGTCAACTGGACGATTCATGGAAGTTAACACTCCAATCCCCTCCATTCCTCTGTCCACGTGCTTCAAGTCTGTTATTCCATAGTAAAGCTGTGTGTGTGTGTGTGTGTGTGTGTGTGTGTGTGTGTGTCTTAATACCGTTATTCCATACAAAAGCTGGGAGCTTAGCTAAGAGAGCCATTCAGTGGAGTCACAGACGGCGCCTCTTCTGCGTGTGTGTGTGTGTGTGTGTCTAGTGTGTGTGTGTGTTGAGTCTCAGATGGCGCCTCTTCTGGGAAGCAGCTTAACTAAAGAGACAAAGGAAAGGTGAAGCAGGTGTTGACCCCTGACCTTTCTCTCCTGACCCCAGGCAGCAGTGGTTCCCCATCTATACCTAAGCCCAAACTGAAAGTAAGGCTTTATCAGTGTGTGTGTGTGTGTAAGTGATTCCAGAGGAATTTGTCGTTAGTGACTGCAGAGAAAAATGCATTTAAAAACAATCAGACAGCCTTTCTCTCTCGTGTGCGCGCACGCACGCACGCACGCACGCACACACGCACACACACACACACACACACACACGACTTCAATACACACCAACTTACATAAGTGTGTAAGTAGGGACTAGGCCTGCAGAACATCTGTGTGTATGCATGCCCGGATGTGTGTGTGTGTGTGTAGAAGCATTTGTGTGGGTACCTGTGCATAAGAACGTATGACTGAGTGTGTGTAGCATCTGAGTGCAGTCATATAGAGAAGAACTCTTCCCTCTCTCTGCTGTAGATTTATGAGGTGAGGAGTTTGTCAGTCTGAATGAGGATAAACAGGGGGAGAATGGATAGATAGAGATATTGTACCGTGGCGTGACAGAGAAAGAAAGAACAGATTGATACTACGGGGGAGAGAGAAAGGAGGAGAAACCGTGCAAGACAAATGAACAGCAGTAATCCGAGTAGGGCATTGAAACAATTTGCATACATGCAGAGTTGCACGCACACATGAACACGCACAAACACACGCACTGGAGGCTGGGGCCCAGGGGGAGAGGGTGTGGTCCCCTCAGTAAATTCCTGATCAGTCACGCTCGAGAGGAACCAGTCAAAAAAGACTTGGAGTGGCTGAAAAGAGTCAGGTTGCAGACTTTCAGCTCCACAAGGCTTTACACTGGACTGACCTTTAAGCCTGTTGGACTACACCAGCATTAACCCCTTACAGGTAACCATAGCCTACACAACCTTAAAAGGACTAAGAGTGTGTAACCTCGTCCTGTTACCTGTTCAACAGAGTGCCGGCCGGTGGAAGAGATTAGGGAGTCTGGGACTGGACTGAAAGTCCCTATCCTCTACTGACCAAGATCCATTTGGATCAAAACAGTGTCTTGCTACAACAAAGGTAACCTATCATTAGGGCTGTGACGTTCATGGAATTTTGGATGACGGTTATTGTTCAGCCAAAAGGAAGAGCAGCAAAATAAATGATATTATTTTCTCTCTCGTTCTCTATGGGGTCTGCACGGGTCGTTACTGGCAAATCAGTTATAATTACACATACCCAAGACCCGTGATAATCATATCAGATCAGATTTTCTGGTCTTTCTTTCTCAAAACGGTTATGACGGTTATTGTATTTTAATGACAGTCTTCATGCATAACTGCTGGTTACATGGTTATATGGTAATTGTGCCAGCCCTACCTATCATATTGAAACCTTTCAGTGCTCAGGTCTTTGTCTTTTATTCTTCCACAGTAATCCTCAATGTTGACATTAGTACTAATGACACAGTACCCAGCCCAGGTCACAGTATGCTCATAGACAGCAGGTGAGTCAATCTAGGAGCACCCCGTTACGCCCATCTGCCACAGCATCAGGCAGAGGATCAGGGAGTCACGCACTTAGGTGAGTCACAGTGCCCTCTACATAGCTGACATACTGCTGCACAACTATTAGTGTTCAGCTGTGTTTGGTACATTCAGACCTGTTTTTGTTTCCCACAGGTAGTCAACAGTAGCCGAGTCCCATGCTGTGTTTGTGTGTTTTACACCTGCAACATCAGCAGTTCCACTGACAACCACCATAGGGGTAGCTTAACACACACATACACACACACACACACACGCACAAACACATTCAATAACTCTAAGAACATTACTTTAGCCTCTGGAAAGTTTCCATGTTATCCTTGTGTGTGTGGTTTATGCGGTGTCATTTCCTTATGTTGAGCTGTGAAAACACAGAGCTAAGATTCCTCCACAACCTAAACTGCTGACAAAACCACAGAGAGCAGGTTAGTTCACTCCACATCTACCTACCATGGTGTTCTGTACACATACAGCAACTGAATACTTAAGTCTAAATACACTGAGACCAGAATATCTCATTTGTCTTTTAATGCCACATATGAAGTGCTTTGGGCATGTGTATTTGTGTGGTTATCACTATAAAACTACAGATTATAAACTATGCAGGATTGGTTTGGGATGAACATACTAAAGGAGCAGTTGTCCAGAGGGACAGCCTTTGGAATCTTGGGGAGAATGACACTGGCAGAGAAGCACGGTTCCGTACATTTGTTAACAGCCAATTTGGCAACTCGCCCACCAGTCCCTCTGGAGACAGTTTACAGGTGCTGCCGTCTGCCCAACCGGCTCTGACGGGAGGTGTGAGTCTGTGTGCAGCGAATGCAGAGCTTTGTGTGAATGCTTGAGAGAGCCAGAGACAAAAAGAGAGATATTGATTCTCTCTCTTTTCTGGTATTGTGCAGTCAGTGTGAGTCTGCTATGAGGTGCAGTAGCAAAAGTTGCTAGTAGTCATAAAACTGTGAACCTAGCTGTGAGAATCAGTAGGAGGCAGGCAGGCAGAGTGCGTGTGCGACCCCTGCCCAACCCAACCCCTCGGGCCTGTATAAATACATGAGACTATGTGAAGAGGGGAGGGTCGGGGTGGGGATAGTTAGTTACCCCAGAAACACACTCTCCCTCTTCCCCCACACGACCCGGCACTCAGCCTGCACATCAACACTAATTTGGAGAGGAAGAAAGGGAGGGAGGGGAGAGAAATAAATAAAAAAAACTGAGAGGCGAGAGAGGATTAGGGAGAGAGGAGAGAGAGAGAGACCCATATTTATGTTTATTTATTTTCCCATTTGTACTTCAACTATTTGCACATTGTTACAACACTGTATATATACATAATATGACATTTGAAATGTCTTTATTCTTTTGGAACTTCTGAGTGTAATGTTTACTGTTAATATTTATTGTTTATTTTACTTTTGTTTACTATCTACTTCACTTGCTTTGGCAATGTTAACATGCCAATAAAGCCCTTAAATGGAAATTGAATTGAGAGAGAGAGAGAGAGAGAGAGAGAGAGAGAGAGAGAGAGAGAGAGAGAGAGAGAGAGAGAGAGAGAGAGAGAGAGAGAGAGAGAGAGAGAGGAGTGTGTGGCGTGTCTGTTATGCTGATTGAGCAGACGTTGGTCGGCAGGCCCAGCCGTTACCGTGACAATGGGAGGCTGACTTGGGGCTGGCGCTCTGCCCTCTACAGCTGTGTGCTGTCTGCTCTGAACACACAGATACACGCACACACATTACCGTTCATACGGCAGGCTCTTCTGTTGCATAGCGCTCATCCGGCTCAGCCACACTCACACCAACTGATCCTAGAGCAGATCTCCCCAACACAGTAGACACTACACCAGTGGTTTTCAGCCTGTGGTCCGAAGGGTACTGCAGGTGTTACGCAATTTTTGTATTATTATTTTAAATATATTTTTATTTCTTAATTCTTTATATAACAAATCTTCCAGAAATAATAACATTTGGGAATATTAATGGTATTATAAGCAATTTTACATTATTTTCACAATGCAAATTGTTTACAATAATAATAATAGCCCTTTAATCTGTTACATTCACTGATAACATTGACAAAATTTGATTGCCAAGATATTTCATGTTAAACATTTCCGCTTCTCCATGAATGGTGGTCCTCGAGAGCTGTTGACACTGATTTGGTGGTCCTTGGAACGGAAAAGGTTGGTAACCGCTGCACTACACTATGCAAACCTCCCAACTAAACTGTACTGAGAACAGCCAAATCCCCATAAGCCACTGACACAGGATTACCTGCCTTAATGCTGACTCTAGAACAGCAAAATAAACTACATTCTGAATCATTACATTACATGGAGTTATTTTAAACTGAATCCAGATCAGTGGTATCCCAGTCAAACAAAGACAGCCTGGATTCTACAGATAAACAGAGGTTTTCAGGCAGATTATAGGGAAGCCATGTATGTAATATGGAGCAGAACACACATACACTGCATAGTGAACAGACTGCGCACTCCAGCAAAGGGTGTAATACAAACACAGTAGTAAACATACACAGCGTGGCACAGAGATTCAATATCCGTTATGGTTTTATTATATGGGCTAGCATCCACAAGTCTGTGCCACACATTTACACACACACACACACACACACACACACACACACACACACACACACACTCTACACACAAGGGGATGATCTAAAATAGACACTCCCATAGAAATTCCTCCCACAAGCTGTCAGAAGTTTGAGCTGAGAGTTCCATCTGGCCACCCTCCATTTCTCTACATCTTTTCTTTCTGTCTCTCTCCCCACATTCCTTCCCCCTCACTTTCACCCAGACCAGAACCCCTCTGTCTTTCTTTCTCTTCTTCATGTCTCTCTCTCCCTCCATCAGTTCTAACTTTACTCCTTTTCCTTTGCCTCCAATTTTCTCTCCCTCTGTTTCTCCTAACTGCTCCCTTTCTCTCTCTCTCCCTTTTTCACCTCTCACACACACACACACTCCCCTCCCTCTCTTTCTCTCAAACACAGTGTTTCTTTGTGTCCGTGCAGAGGGGGAGTAAGACATACTCTCATCCCACCTCAGACAGAAAGCCAAAGGCCACTGCCCCACCCCACCCACTATGAAATGAGCCTCTTGAGACTGGCTGTGTGTGTGTCAGTGTGTGTTCGTGCATGAGTGTGTGTGTGTGTGTGTGTGTGTGTGTATAGGCCTGTGCAGGTGTGTCTGGACACTTCTATCCAAATCAAATAATCACATCGTACAGTGGCCAAACCAACTGGCGTCTGTTAGATATCATCCCACCCCACACCTTTGCCCATTGGTTTGCTGGTCCTGTTCTGTGTGCATAACCTCTGTGTGCATATTTAGACCACAAATAGCTGAGTGTGTACTATATTACCACACCAGGACTGAAACAGCAACATTTCAAAACCTTTTCTTTTTGGCTGGAAAACAGTATTTTGGATTGAACTAGCAAACTTTTGTGATGCCATCAATTGTAATGTTGAACAGTCCTTTGTGATGTCATAATTTAGAACGTTCAACTCCTACAGCCTTTTGTGATGTCATCAACTCAAATGCTGCATATTATTACATGACAAAGGACTGCTAGGTTAGTTCCAGTCAGAACTGTGGCGCAGTGCTTGAAGAGCTGTGAAAAGCCCTATTCTAAAGTTACTCTCTCTCCTTTTTATTAGGATTTATGAGGTGATTATAATGAGGAACAACTGCTGCTGGTCAGAACAGACACACAGGAGAGGAATGTCTGTCTGTGCCTCTGAACACAACATGGCAGCACATTCCAATCTAAAGCCCTCTCAAGGACTGATAAGGAAGAGGTTAAGACAACCAGATGTATACAATATGCCTTTCAAAGTCAACGCCCTAGTTTTGAGAAAGAGCTGGAGCTTTATTTTTCTCAAGAGATTTAGAATGAGAGGAACTCTGTATCGAGTCTCCGCAAAATATTTCAAGAATTCAAATACTAAACCTCAGTCCCATATATAATTGTACATCACAAAAGAACATGCCAAACAAAGTATACGATCCACATACAGTGCTTTCGGAAAGTATTCAGACCCCTTGACTTTTTCCACATTTTGTTACGTTATAGCCTTATTCTAAAATGGATTAAATACATGATTTTTCTAAGCAATTTACACACAATACCCCATCATTACAAAGCGAAAACAGGTTTTTATATTTTTTTGCAAATGTATTAAAAATTCAAAACAGAAATACCTTATTTACATAAGTATTCAGATCCTTTGCTATGAAACTCGAAATTGAGTTCAGGTGCATCCTGTTTCCATTGATCATCCTTGAGATGTTTCTACAACTTCATTGGAGTCCACTTGTGGTAAATGTAATTGATTGGACATGATTTGGAAAGGCACACACCTGTCTATATAAGGTCCCACAGTTAACAGTGCATATTAGAGCAAAAACCAAGCCATGAGGTCAAAGGAATTGTCCGTAGAGCTCCGAGACAGGGTTGTGTTGAGGCACAGATCTGGGGAAGGGTACCAAAAAATGTCTGCAGCATTGAAGGTCCCCAAGAACACAGTCACCTCCATCATTCTTAAATGGAAGAAGTTTGGAACCACCAAGACTCTTCCAAGCTACAAATGGTACTGTCCATTTGTAGCTTGTTTCTGGTAACCCTGCAGATAGCACTACTGGGTGATCTGAAAAGTCATAGTCAATCGATCAATAATATAATAATACTTTTAGCAAAAATGTTTATTTTCAATTTACAATCTGTAGAAACAATGAGAATAGAAGGGTTCAGATCTTTTGTGAAACATCACAGTACAGTTGAAAAATACATGGCAAATATAAATCCAATATGAATGGTGTTAAGAGATAGATGGGAGGTGTTGAAGGGAGCTGAAGGATGGGACTAATAACAACTAACAACAACTAATTACTAATGTAAAGCATACTGTGACCATAATAAGTATATAGGTTATAGGTTGAGAGCTTTTGTGAAAGAGCACAGTTAGCAAGATATGGCATAGAGAAGGTTGAGGGTAGAGGAAGTTCAGGAGTAAAAATAAACAAAATATAATTCTTGTAAAATTGACTGTGTCCATAAAATGTATATAGTATGTATAAGCTGGAAGTAGAGGCCTAACCATTGTTGTTCACTAGTTTTACTCAAATTAGGGAAGGGGTCGTGGGGTTGGATAGTAATAAAGGGGAAATCTTTTCTTTTTTTTAAGGATATGTATATATATATATATATATGTATGTATATGTATTTATATGTATGTATGTATATATATATATATTTGCGAGAAAATAAACATATGGGGGATTGGAAGTGATGCAGACAATTACATTGGTGGAAGTTACAATATTTCTGCAATATTAAAGCTGATCTACTAACCCAGGCCAAACTGAGCAATCTGGGGAGAAGGGCCTTGGTCAGGGAGGTGACCAAGAACCCGATGGTCACTCTGACAGAGCTCTAGAGTTCCTCTGTGGAGATGGAAGAAACTTCCAGAAGGACAACCATCTCTGCAGCACTCCACCAATCAGGCCTTTATGGTAGAGTGGCCAGACGGAAGCCACTCCTCAATAAAAGCACATGACAGCCCGCTTGGAGTTTGCCAAAACATTTACATTTACATTTTAGTCATTTAGCAGACGCTCTTATCCAGAGCGACTTACAGTTAGTGCATACATTATTTTATCGAACCCACAACCCTGGCGTTGCAAACGCCATGCACTCTACCAACTGAGCTACATCCCCTGCCGGCCAAAATCCCTCCCCTCACCCTGGACGACGCCGTGCAGTCTTGCGCCGCCATGGGTCTCCCGGTCGCGGCCGGCTACGACAGAGCCTGGATCAAAAGGCACCTAAAGACTCTCAGACCATGAGAAACAAGATTCTCTGGTCTGATGAAACCAAGATTGAACTCTTTGGCCTGAATGTCAAGCGTCACGTCTGGAGAAAACCTGGCACCATCCCTACGGTGAAGCATGATGGTGGCAGCATCATGCGTGGGGATGTTTTTCAGTGGCAGGGACTAGGAAACTAGTCAGGATCGAGGTAAAGAGGAACGGAGCAAAGTACAGAGAGATCCTTGATGAAAATCTGCTCCAGACCTCAGACTGGGGCGAAGGTTCACCTTCCAACAGGACAACGAACCTAAGCACACAGCCAAGACAATGCAGGAGTGGCTTCGGGACAAGTCTCTGAATGTCCTTGAGTGGCCCAGCCAGAGCCTGGACTTGAACCCGATCAAATTGGAGAGTCTCTGGAGAGACCTGAAAATAGCTGTGCAGCAATGCTTCCCATACAACCTGACAGAGCTTGAGAGGATCTCCAGAGAGGAATGTGAGAAACTCCCCAAATACAGGTGTGCCAAGCTTGTAGCGTCATACCCAAGTAGACTCGAGGCTGTAATCGCTGCCAAAGGTGCTTCAACAAAGTACTGAGTAAAAGGTCTGAATACTTATGTAAATGTGATATTGCAGTTTTTATTTTTAGATACATTTTCAAAAATTGCTAAAAACAAGTTTTTGCTTTGTCATTATGGGGTATTGTGTGTAGATTGATGAGGGGGAAAAAAACGATTTAATCAATTTTAGAATAAGGCTGTAATGTAACAAAATGTGGAAAAAGTCAAGGGGTCTGAATACTTTCCGAATGCACTGTACAATAACAACGTCATTGAAGTCACAAGGCCATACATCTCCTTTGCATAGAGTTGATCAGCCTGTTGATTGTGGCCTGTGGAATGTATTCCCACTCCTCTTCAATGGCTGTGCGAAGTTGCTGGATATTGGCAGGAACTGGAAAATGCTGTCATACACGTCGATCCCAAACATGCCCAATGAGTGACATGTCTGGTGAGTATGCAAGCCATGGAATATCTAGGACATTTTCAGCTTCCAGGAATTGTGTACTGATCCTTGCGACATGGGGCCTTGCATTATGCTGAAACATGAGGTGATGGTGGCGGATGAATGGCACGACAAGGGGCCTCAGGATCTCGTCACGGTATCGCTGTGCATTCAAATGAATATAGATAAAATGCAATTGTGTTCATTGTCCTTAGCTTATGCCTGCCCATACCATAACCCCACTGCCACCATGGGGCACTCTGTTCACAACGTTGACATCAGCAAACCGCTCGCCCACATAACACCATACACGCTGTCTGCCATCTGCCCAGTACAGTTAAAACCGGGATTCTTCCGTGAAGAGCACACTTCTCCAGCGTGCCAGTGGCCATCGAAGGTGAGCATTTGCCCACTGAAGTCGGTTACGACGCCGAACTGCAATCAGGTAAAGGCCTGGTGAGGACTACGAGCACGCAGATGAGCTTCACTGAGATGGTTTCTGACAGTTTGTGCAGAAATTCTTCGGTTGTGCAAACCTAAATTAACATTATTTGGCAACAGCTCTAGTGGACATTCCTGCAGTCAGCATGCCAATTGCATGCTCCCTCAAAACTTGAGACATCTGTGGCATTGTGTTGTGTGACAAAACTGCACATTTTAGCGTGGTCTTTTATTGTCCCCAGCACAAGTTGCACCTGTGTAATGATCATGCTGTTTAATCAGCTTCTTTATATGCCACACCTGTCAGGTGGATGGGTTATCTTGGCACAGGCAAAATGCTCACTAACAGGGATGTAAACAAATTTGTGCACAAACTTTTTGTGCATATTATTGAACAAGTCAAGCTTGTGAGCAGTGAGAGGACTCTCGTTGCATCACCAGACTGTCTGAGGTATGTTACTCAATAATCACCTGGCTTGTTTGTAGCTAGCGTACATGAGGTGAGAGAAGGAGGGAGAGCGAGACGGGGGAAGACAGAGAAAGAGAGAATAAATATATATTAATTTATTTCTCCCCCCAAGGTTGAGATATAGGATAATATATGAGTTAACAACCTGTTGGACCGAGAGAATATGAGTCAGAATGTAGCCTACAGCATCACACACACACACACACACACACACACACACACACACACACACACACACACACACACACACACACGCGCGCGCACACACACACTGACCTCATTTTAGATGGAAGCTAGCCCTGAGGGACCCCCAACCAGCCAGTGAGCACATATACACACACACAAACACATGTCTGATAGAATATGTTACAATCTGTACTAGTCCTTTCAAGAGTTATAAGCTACAGTTCACACAGGTGAGACTTCAAAGCTTCCTAGTTGATTGGAGTTCCATTGTGATTTGAGTTCCTAGTTGATTGTTCTAGTTCAAAATACGCCTTGAGAGAAGAGTAAGGTCAGGTCACATGCTCAGGACAACTTCCTGGCCCTATAGTAATGATCTCTGTAGATCCATTCTACATGGAGCCTATAGTAATGATCTCTGTAGTCCGTTCTATATGGAGCTTGTAGGTCAGTCATAAAGGTGATAGTGGTAATATGAGCTCTAGTTTCTCAAGGTGTATTTCATGGGATCTCCATTTCCTCTAGGTATGAGTTATGAGGTCATGTTCCCCTGTGGGAGTGGTGGAGGGGTCCATGTGTAGCTCAGGGCACTGTGGAGATTAGTGATCTCACACCATTTCACCCGGTGTTACCACGTTAGGAGCACACACCCCTCAGGTTACACACAGAGGTAGACAGACACACTCAGACACACTCATGTGCTCGCATACACACACACAGTACATACACGCACAAGCACACACACACCTCCTCAATAGCATTCCTCCACACACACACCTTTCTGCTCCCAGGGTCTCTCTATATTTACATTTACATTTTAGTCATTTAGCAGACGCTCTTATCCAGAGCGACTTACAGTTAGTGAATACATATTATTATTTTTATTTTTTTATACTGGCCCCCCGTGGGAAATGAACCCACAACCCTGGCGTTGCAAACGCCATGCTCTATCAACTGAGCTACATCCCTGCCGGCCATCCCTACCCTGGACGACGCTGGGACAATTGTACGCCGCCCATGAGTCTCCCGGTCGCGGCCGGCTGCGACAGAGCCTGGATTCGAACCAGGATCTCTAGTGGCACAGTTAGCACTGCGATGCAGTGCCTTAGACCACTGCGCCACTCAGGAGTGGCGTGACATATAAATCATGTTGACTGCATCAGTACCGTCCACACACCGGGTGAGGCCCATCACTCTGCTCTAATATCCAGGAAATTAGCTTAACTTCCTGGTAGACACCCCTACAGTGACCAGGGGCTTATACATTTATATACTGTGACCCGTTTCAAGAAGCTAGGCGAATGTATGTTGCACATCACTACTTCACAGGAGAGGCATTTTAACTTTTATTTTTAATCAAAATGCTTTTTTTTGGGCAGAAATTAATTCTGGAACATGTGAACTTTCATGTGCCTTAATAACAAACTTGTATGCCATCTGTAAATACAAAATAAAATTGTTAAATTACAAGCCTAGTTGGTTTAGCCACGGAAAAAGACAGGAACCTTCCCGCTAGCCATGATTTGATGAGATAACAGATGGGCTGGACATGCCGACAGATGAGTTCGGATTGATCTGCGATGTAGCACGCTTCATTCTATAACATGAGCTGCTCAGTATGTATAGATAATCCTTTAGCAGGTGCTATCAACAAAGATCCGTTGGAAAAAGTTGTGATGGACTACTTTCTGCACAAGGTCAGTGTGAACCGGAGTGACTTGACACAACAACGGGCCAAACAAGCTGTAGCTAGCTACAAACCAAACGGAAAAGACTCACTGCCGTGAAGCGTTAATCCATGTATACGGGTAAGAGTCTAGCTACATTTTCAGATATTATTAGTTTCTAATTTTGTCAGGTTGTTTTCATTGCAAGTTAAAGCGTACTGTTTGCTAGCTAGCGAAATTTAGCTTGCTGGCTCGCTAGCTAATGTTATGTGTATGATCTGTGTAGTAATATGATTAGTATCTCAGAAATCCATTTGCATCGCAAGCTAACATTGAACCTAGCTGGTTAGCTTTAGCTACCTGCAGATTCATACTACAGCATTTCATGTATAGTGGCTAGCTATGACAATCAGTTTGTACTGTAGCTATGGGTCCGGATTAAGGTTAATTGTTTAGCTAGCTAGCTACATGTCTAAACAAAAGACTCCACTTCGCAAGTGAATGATTACATGACCCATCAAGTTGTGTGTCTGGGGGTGATTACGGCCTCAATTGTATTTCATGAACATGTGTACATGTCTAGACAATAGTGACCCATCCACTTAGCTAGATGTGGCTGGGGGGTGGTTATAGCATTTCTTTCAATTGACCCATCAAATTAGACAAGTGTCTGGGTAAGCATAATCTAATAATTATAAAATATTTCTACAATATTTTTATTTGGACACTTTCAAAGTCAGATTAGGATATAGCCCAAGGACTAAATAAAGTGTATTTTTACCTGGAACTTTCTTTATTGTAGGCTACTACTTTCACCACTTTTAGTCTTGAAATCTTTGGTAGTTTACTACACTACCTTACTCACTCTGTTTAGCACATGGCCTCCCATGTGAATCCTTAAAAAAATGGATGGGGCTAAGGCTTAAGACGGAGGAAACGATGCTGAATAGGTGTAGACAAAGAAGAGCTCTCCAGTAGGTGTACCAAAACATTCAATGGCCATTTTCTCAAAAGTGGGGTTACAAGTTTATCAAGTTTCAAAGCAGAATTACTTTCCCATTGGTCCTCAACTGCAGTGTATGATATACCATTTTGTAGCTCTGAGTCTACTTTTATCCAATGTAAAAAACACTGTTTCAAATGTTGCTTCCTAAGACCGAATCGAAGTGGTGGGTCACATATGCTGGGGAGTAACAATGTTGCAGATAGACATGGAATGTATAGAAGAGACATGACGTAAAATCATGTCAGTTCTATGCATTTCTGCGTAAATGTTCTGTAATATTGTGCCCTAGTGAATAAACCCAAAAAACAGGGATGGGTGAAAGGTGAAGTTTGTTAATGGCTGTTCTCCCCAAAAAATTAAAACACTTACCTGAGTTATACAGATGAAGATAGGTAGGGGTCAAGAGGGGTCAGGTCCGAGAGGATCATGAGGATAGAAAAGAGTAACAGTTAATAGACATAGAATAGCAGGATATCATTTTTATGATCTCCTGAACAAACTTTTGGTTCCATGTCAATCTGCAACTGTTCTCCGGTAACTGGCATTTATGGAAAGAAATCTATCTGTCAAATGTGACTCATTTCAGGAAACTAGGCGTATGTCGCACGTCACTACTTCACAGGAGCAGCATTTCAACGTAAACTTTGATTTTTTATCAAAATGCATTATTTTGGCAGAAATGCTTTCTGGAACATGTGAACGTTCATGTGCCTTAATAACAAACTTGTATTCCATCCATAAATACAAATAAAATTGTTAAAATTACGAGCCTAGTTGGTTTAGCCATGGAAAAAGACAGGAACCTTCCCACTAGCCATGATTGGCTGAGATAATGTATGGACCGGACATGCCGGGAGATGAGTTTGGATTGGTCTGCCATGTAGCACGCTTCTGTCTATAACGTGAGCTGTTCAGTATGTGTTGACAGTCCTTTCTACCGCGCCGTTTTTTAAAGATATAACGTTAGCCACCGAGAACTACAAAAGTTTTGCTACTTTTCTCAACAACATTGATGCCCTGAATTTAGCAGGCACTATCGACAGATCAGTAGGAAAAAGTGATGGGATACTTTCTGCACACGCCACGGTCAGTGTGAACCGGAGTGACTTGACACAAAGCTGGCCAAACAAGATGTAGCTACAAACAAAACGGAGTTAAATGGTTCCAGTCTGCCGTGAAGCATTCATCCATGTATACCACCGTTCCAAAGTTTGGGGTCACTTAGAAATGTCCTTGTTTTCCATGAAAACATACATGAAATGAGTTTGAATAGGAAATACAGCAAAATTAATAGGAAATGTAGTCATTGACAAGGTTATAAATAATGATTTTTAATTGAAATAATAATTGTGTCGTCAAAGAATCCTCCATTTGCAGCAATTACAGCCTTGCAGACCTTTGACATTCTAGTTGTCAATTTGTTGAGGTAATCTGAAGAGATTTCACCCCATGCTTCCTGAAGCACCTCCCAAATGTTGGATTGGCTTGATGGACCCTTCTTACATACCATGCGGTCAAGCTGCTCTCACAATAGCTCAATAGGGTTGAGATCCGGTGACTGTGCTGGCCACTCCATTATAGACAGAATACCAACTGACTGCTTCTTCCCTAAATAGTTATTGCATAGTTTGGAGTTGTGCTTTGGGTCATTGTCCTGTTGTAGGAGGAAATTGGCTCCAATCAAGCGCCGTCCACAGGGTATGGCATGGCGTTGCAAAATGGAGTGATAGCCTTCCTTCTTCAAGATCCCTTTTACCATGTACAAATCTCCCACTTTACCACCACCAAAGCACCCCCAGACCAGCACATTGCCTCCACCATGCTTGACAGATGGCATCAAGCACTCCTCCAGCATCTTTTCATTTGGTCTGCGTCTCACAAATGTTCTTCTTTGCAATTCGTCTAACACTTTTTCCTAATCTTCCTCTGTCCAGTGTCTGTGTTCTTTTGCCCATCTTAATCTTTTCTTTTTATTGGCCAGTCTGAGATATGGCTTTTTCTTTTATTTTCTTCTCTGCCTAGAAGGTCAGCATCCCGGAGTCGCCTCTTCACTGTTGATGTTGAGACTGGTGTTTTGCGGGTACTATTTAATGAAGCTGCCAGTTGAGGACCTGTGAGGCGTCTGTTTCTCAAACTAGACACTAATGTATTTGTCCTCTTGCTCAGTTGTGCACCGGGGCCTCCCACTCCTCTTTCTATTCTGGTTAGAGCCAGTTTGCGCTGTTCTGTGAAGGCAGTAGTACACAGCGTTGTACAAGATCTTCAGTTTCTTGGCAATTTCTCGCATGGAATAGCCTTCATTTCTCAGAACAAGAATAGACTGACGAGTTTCAGAAGAAAGTTATTGGTTCTGGCCATTTTGAGCCTGTAATCGAACCCACAATTGTTGATGCTCCAGATACTCAACTAGTCTTAAGAAGGTCAGTGTTATTGCTTCTTTAATCAGCACAACGGTTTTCAGCTGTACTAACAATTGCAAAAGGGTTTTCTAATGATCAATTAGCCTTTTAAAATTATAAACACAACGTGCCATTCGAACACAGGACTGATGGTTGCTGATAATGGGCCTCTGTACGCCTATGTAGATATTCCATTAAAAATCAGCTGTTTCCAGCTACAATAGCCATTTACAACATTAACAATGTCTACACTGTATTTCTGATCAATTTGATGTTCTTTTAATGGTCAAAAAAATTGCTTTTTTTTTTTTTTCAAAAACAAGGACATTTCTAAGTGACCCCAAACTTTTGAACGGTAGTGTATACGGGTAAGAGTCAAGCTACATTTTCCAGATATAAGTTTCTAATTTTGTCAGAAATACATTTTTATTGCAAGTTAAAGCATACTGTTAGTTAGCTAGCAAACGTTAGCTTGCTAGCTAATGTTACGTGTATGATTGGTGTAGTAATAATATCCGAATCAGAAATCCATTTGCATTGCTAGTTATAGCCTAAAGTTAGCTAGTTAACATTGAACCTAGTTTGTTAGCTTTAGCTACCTGCAGATTCATACTACAGCTATGACAATGTTCGTATTGGTAGTAGTATGAGTTGGGGTTATGCCGGTTCATTGTTTTGCTAGCTACATGTCTAAACAAAAGACTCAGCTTCGGCCAGATTATTACATGACCCATCAAATTAGCAGGTGTGTCTGTGGGTGATTACGGCCATCGATTGTATTTCATGAACATGTGTACATGTCTAGAAAATAGTGACCCATCCACTTAGCTAGATGTGGGTGAAGGGTGGTTATAGCATTTCCTTGACATGACCATTCAATTTAGACAAGTGTGTCGGGTAAGCGTCACCTAATAACGATAAAATATTTATAAAATATTTTTATCTGGACACTTTGTTTTTGATAGAAGTATGCAAGTACTATCACTGTACCGTTTACACCTCCTGTATCCTGTGGGGCTCCTGAGTCGCGCAGCGGTCTAAGGCTCTGCATCTCAGTGCCCTGGTTCGATTCCAGGCTGTATCACAACCGGTCGTGATTGGGAGTCCCATAGAGCGGCGCACAATTGGCCCAGCGTCGTCCGGGTTTGGCCGGGGTAGGCAGTCATTGTAAATAAGAATTTGTTCTTAACTGACTTGCCTAGTTAAATAAAGGTAAAATAAAATAAACTTTTATTTGATATAGTGTGTGTATACCACATGGCCTCACATGTGAATCCTTAAAGAGATGGGTGGGACTAAGGCTTAAGAGGGTGTGAACGAATCGAGGCGGTCGGTCACAAATGTTTACCTGGTGTTGTCTGGACATTGGTCAGGAAGAAGGGAACAGGGGAAGAGGCTTTGACCGGCTGAGATGGGCACAATGAATGTTGTGTTATCTCTGTCTGTGTGTGTGTGTGTGTGTGTGTGTGTGTGTGTGTGTGTGTGTGTGTGTGTGTGTGTGTCAGCAGGAAATAAGAGGATGCGCCGTCAGAACATGTGCAGACCAGCTGGCTGTTGTGTTTTCGGACATTTTCTCTCTACTTCAGGCCGCTATCCCCACCTGCTTCAAGATGTCCACTATCAACCTTGTGTCCAAGAAAGGGAAAGTAACTGAACTGAATGACTACTGACACGTAGCACTCACTTCCGTCATCATGAAGTGCTTCGAGAGATTGGTCAAAGACCACCTCCTCAACACACTCGACCCTCTTCAATTCGCCTACCGCCCTGACGGATCCACAGATGACGCAATTGCACTGTGCACTGCCCTCACCCACCTGGACAAAAGGAATGCATATGTGAGGATGCTGTTCATCGACTACAGCTCGGCCTTCAATACCATAGTGCTCACCACAAAGCTCATGTCCCTGGGTCTGAACTCCTCCCTATGCAACTGGGTCCTGGATTTCCTGACAGGCAGCCCCCAGGTGGTGAAGGTAGGCACCATTACCTCCTCTACATCCTCAGTCCCCTGCTGTATTCCCTGTATACCCACGACTGCATGGCCTCACACAGTTCCATCATCAAGTTCGCTGACAATACGACAGTAGTAAGCCTGATTACCAACAACTACAAGACAGCCTACAGGGAAGAGGTAGACACTCTGACGGCGTGGTGCCAGGTTAACAACATCTCCCTCAACATCAGAAAAACAAAAAGGAGCTGATTCTGGACTTCAGGAGGAACCAGGCTGGGCACACCCCCATCCTCATCAACTGGCCGCCGTGGAGACGGTCAAAAACGTAAAGTTCCTCGGCGTACACTTCTCCAAGGAGCTGAAATGGTCAAACTACACAGACACTGTGGTGAAGAAGGCACGACAGCGACTCTTCAACCTCAGGATGCTGAAGAAATTTGGCCTGTCCCCGAGGGCCCTCACAGTGTTCTACAGGAGCACCATCGAGAGCATACTGTCGGGCTGCATCACAGCCTGGTACGGCAACTCTACCGCTGCGGCAAGGCGCTACAGAGGGTGATACGCGCAGCCGAACGCACCATTGGGTGCACACTGCCTGCCCTCCAGGACACCTACAACACTAGGTGTCGCAGGAAGGCCAAGAAGAACATCAGGGACCCCAGCCACCTGAGCCATGCCCTGTTCTCCCCGTTTCCATGACGCAGACACAGGCAGTATGGGAGCATCATGGCAAAAACTGTAAGACTGGCCAATAGCTTCTACCCCCAGACCATCAGGTTGCTGAACAGCCACCAATAGTCAGCTACCTGCTCCCCCTGTCCCCTTCCTGCCCTCCAGTCTTCCTACCCCCCCCATGGACATTTCCCACCCCCTCTCAACGGACATTTACTCTGCTCCCCCAATGGACATTTATCATTGCACAGTTGTTAATATGTATTATTATTTATATTTTTATTATTATCTATTTTTATTATATTTTTGTTTCATACTTTGTCCTGCAATGTTGGAGCTCGGAGGCCAAGAATTTCACTGTACCCTGTAATTACATCTGGAACCGTGTACATGTGACTATTAAACTCTCTATCTGCCAGCGAATGTGGGAAGTGGGACAAGATCACTTCCCCAGTATATTAACTTCTCATTGCTTTCAGTTGGAATCATGATAACATACATACAGTAATGTTGTACTAATAAACTAGTGCCTGCTAACTGACTATCACATGGTTTTTCTTTAGGGGAGAGAGAGAGAGAGGCAGGAGAGATTGAGAGGAAACAAAGGCATGAGGAGAGAAAGAAACAGAGAGGGAGATAAATAAATACAGAGAGAGAGTAAAAAGAATGAGAAGAACCATGGGGAGAAAAGAAAGACTACAGTGAGCTCTAAAAGTATTGGGACAGGGACACATTTTGTGTTGTTTTGGCTCTGTACTCCAGCACTTTGGATTTGAAATGATGCAAAAGCTGAGGTTAAATGAGGTTAAAGTGCAGACTGCCAGCTTTAAATTTGAGGGTATTTTCATCCATTTCAGGTGAACCGTTTAGAAATTACAGCATTTTTTGTACTTAGCCCCCCCATTTTAGGGGACCAAAAGTATTGGGGCAAATTCACTTATATGTGTGTTAAAGTAGTCAGAAGTTTAGTATTTGGTCCCATATTCTGTGAGGGAAAAGGTTGGGGTGTGAGGGAGACGGGGAGATACTAGAAGTACTAATGAATGAATACAATAATAGACAAGAAAACACAGACCTCAACAGGAGCGCAGCATGGGAGGGACAAAGCTGTGTGTGTGTGTGTGTGGGGGGGATGATGTGGGATAATTGAGGGATGCTGGGGAGGTGAGATGATGTGGGATAATTGTGGAATGCTGGGGGATTAATTGAGGGACGCTGGGGGAGGGTGGGGTGATATGATGTGGGATAATTGAGGGTCGCGGGGGGGCAGGAAGAAGAAGAGAGAGCGAGTGAAGCTGTCTACATCAGATCAGTCAATTATCTACTTCATCTCCATCACACAAAATAGGTATCAGCAGTGTATCTCTAACACACACACTAGGGTTGGGCGATATTTGGGCAGACCTCTTCTACGATACTCAAAATATGGCGATTTCCGATATAATCGTTTTGTGAAGTAAATAACTAGATAATTCTAATTTTTGTTTTTATTTACGATATTATAGTCATTTTCTCCTTAAATAATCTTAGTATGGTGAATAAATAAGGCTTAGTTAATACATTTAAACTTAATTTTCAACATATTGATCCAGCCTTACTGACAAGACTGAACCGTTTGGATTTGTAAAGTTCAAATCCAGTATAGTCTTGACCATCAACATATCATCAACTTAAAATATCCTGATATTCCATTTAACTATATATCGGCCCAACCCCAACACACACACTCGCTTGCCCCTGAGTGAGACCTTTAACAGTGAGTCATTCAGGTTTATTGTTAAGAATCCATCAATGCAAAATCTATCTATCTATGTACTGTATTCTTGCTCATACATCTATTCAATCTGTCATTAATCATACACACAGGGCAATATTTACAAAGAGCTACAGTTAACCAACCATATCATCTTAATTAGTTAAGTTTACCAAATGAATAAGGAAAAGCGCAAAGGCACCGTGTTGCAATGACGGTGCTCAGAACCGAACGATGTGTGTTATTCTGCAGAGGACAGTCAGCCCATCTCAAGACTATCACCATGCAGCCCAGAACATTCACTGCAACATAGTAGCCACATATTTTAGGCCAAGGAAATTAAATGAAGTCCTACAACATGACTCGGCACGCAACGACTTGAGAAAAAATGATCTTAGCATACAAGTAGAATAAGCATAATATTCCAACAAATATCAATCAAAATAATATCATATCTCCTTAGATAGTAGGCTAAAATCTGAATGCTATGAATGTTAAAAGGTGTCTATAACAGAACAATTATCAGAAATTGCTGATTAAATGTGATTGTAAATGAAGGTGAAAGCCTACCTCCAATGTCAGGTGAGTGTCTTCCTTCAAACTCAATGTAATCTCTGTGCAAATCCATTCACTCACAAAGAACATTACTACTATTCTGATAGCAAAGTACATATTAAAGCTACATCAATGTAACTCCATTTACTAGGAACATCACTGCATCCTACCAACACCACTACATATTGAAGCTCACAAGCTAGTCTCTCAGCATCACTGACAGACGTAGGCTAAGTGCTAAATCTCATTTCCCCCTCTCTCGCACTTTCTCTCACTCTTCCATCTACCTCTCCCTCTGGTTCACACTTTCTCACGCTGACTCTCTGTCTGTGAACATTTTCATTTACATCTCTGATCCAATGCAAAACATGCAAAACTCTGGTGATGTTGTGAACATGTGCTAACAAGCATGGCAGCACACACCACAGCAAGTGGCACACACACACACACCACCAACACCAACAACAAGCGTGCACACACACACACACACGGCACGCATACACTTCCTACCTGCATAGGGGTTCTTCCTTTTCTTGTGGACCCAAAACTTGATCCCTCTAGCAGGCATGACTGTGTCCACTAAGCCCCTATACACACACACTGGGCTACACACTGGGCACACACAGACACTATGCTGCTACAAATATCATGTACTGTTAAACTCCAGCACACTCATACACACACACACACACACACACACACCAAGTAGCCTCAAACACTGTAATGTTGCAGAGTTTCCCTCCAACAGACAATCTTTCTCCCGCTCAGTGCTCTTCACAGACACTTAGCCACCTCTGTGCCACCTCACCGCACGCGTGCCGAGATCCCATCCACACTAAACTGACACACACAGGCCAATCAAATAGGCCGTAACACACAGATGGGTGTGTGTGAGGGGGGTGGGACATTCAAGAGGACCTGACCAGTGACCCCCAGTCCCCAGGTTGCTACGGTGATGTGGTTGCTATCCGTTGTTGTCAAGGGGATGAGGTGTAGCTCGTCGCCTCCTTAATTGGGTTATGGAGGTTGAAGGGGTCTCCCCCTGCACTCCCTTCAATTATAAGGGGCGCACCCCACCCCCCCACCCCACTCACACTCTTTTAACCCTTTTCTAATTAGGTTAGTGTGGGCTGTGTGTGTGTGTATTGTTGACAATATCAGGGATAAAGGATAAGCAGGTTTTTTTTGGCGGTCAAGCGTTGGTCAACCAAAAGTAGTTCCTCTCATCCTCTCATCAACCTCTTCTTCTTCTCCCCAGCCACAACAGACAGACCGTCTTTCATATCAGACAGAGTGCTCTCACACTGATCAAATTAGACGGCTTTCTAACTGCACTCAGTCTCAGAGAACACCACTCAATGTCCGAACAATCGAAGAAACCAGCAGACCCCATGTCTCGTTAGATATGCAGAGATTCAGAACAGACGAGTCGTTTTGGGTGAAGACAGACAAGACAACTTCCTAAAGCCATTGAACCCATTTCCCTAACAACTCCACCATGCTCCCCCTTCTTTTCAAACTTTAAAGGGAAACTCAACTCAAAAACTGTTGCAGAGAAATGTGGGGACTGTATCATGTGCCCAACAACAAAAAACGTATCACGCCAACTGGTTTGATACATTCACCTCTGAAGGTAAATAATGTACTTACATTCAGTAATCTTGCTCTGATTTGTCATCCTAACGGTCCCAGAGATAAAATGTAGCATTGTTTTCTTTGATAAAACTGGGTTCTACAGTTTGAACCCCTGCTGTCTCTGGCTCCACATCCACCTCGCCCGGCCATCTAGATGTGTGAAAGTTAGTGTATAAGCTAATGATCCATCATGTATGAGATTCCTGGGAGTGTGTAAACTTACATTTTGTATTACCATATCATTTTATTTTGTTCTCTATAGTTATGTACTTGAAAATGTATCAATTGACCAATTCGGCACATTTGGGCAGACTTGATACAAAATAGTCCAGTATTGCAATGCTTCACTGGATCAATCTGAAACTTTGCACACACACTGCTAAATTGCGCCTAAACTGCAATATTATATTGTGGCCTTTCTCTTGCATTTCAAAGATGACAAAAAAAAAAAAAAAAATCATGTTTTCTTGTTTGTATTATCTTTTACAAGATCTAATGTGTTATATTCTCCTACATTAATTTCACATTTCCACAAACTTCAAAGTGTTTCCTTTCAAATGGTATCAAGAATATGCATATCCTTGCTTCAGGTCCTGAGCTACAGGCAGTTAGATTTGGGTATGTCATTTTTTGGCGAAAATTGGAAAAAAGGGTCAGATTCTTAAGAGGTTAACAGGAAACGACAGTGAACACGTGTCACATCCTGTGCTGGGTAACAATCACGGAAAGCTGTGACAGACAGGGACAAAGGGGGGGATTTGAGCGATCTGTTTGGCTGAGACAGCTGTCAGATTAAGAGCACTTCCTCTTTTGAGTGTGTATGGGGTCTGGTGGTCTGGTGAGGGGCAGAGCGGATAGGCTTAGGGACAGGAGAGAAAACAGGTTAAGGACTAGGAGGACAGGATGTCAGTGATATGAGCAGCCAGCGAGGCCAGTCACCCAGAGCAGAGGGAATGTAGGGAGACATGTCACTGGGGGAGAGGGTGAACCATTATGGTATGGATAACTAACTAGACTGCCTGGACTGGAAAAACACCAAACAGAGGAGTGAGAGAGAAGGGAAGGAGAGAGGGAGAATGAGAGAGAAATATTGCATATAATGAGAGAGAAAGGAAGGGGAAAGGGGGGGGGGGATTCCTTGCTTTCAACCTGCTAATTCACACCAGCACGGTTGTCTTTCACACTGTTCCCAGTTCTAATAAATCACACTACTGTCGCCTCACACTCATTCACACAATCTAAGGGCTGTTTATCCCCCTCTCTCTCTTTCACCATTTTCTATCATTCTTTACCTCCCAATATGTCACTCTCTCTTTCCCACTATGTTGGGTCCCTCTTTCCATACTTCTTCAGGCTCCTTTTCTAACCCTCTCTTTAGCTGTGACTGTCTCACACTCCTCCTTTCTCATATTCACTTGCTACTTCTCTCTCTGTCGTTGTATGCAAGCAGTCCGGTACGTGCGAAAACCAGGATGGAGTTGCAACGACTGTGCCAACACACACGTTCCAACAGGGCACACTCATAGCATGCAGACAGAATAAGGACTTCCTCTCTTTTCTCTTTCTTCCGTTCCTTCCTTTTCTCTCGGCCGTTTCCCACGTCTTTTTAGTGATCCCTCAATCCCCCAAGGACAAAAAACAGCTTAGGGAGACACTTTACTGCCAGTCTTCCTCTATGGATGGATACACTCATATAATATACACACGCAACTGACAGACACAAAGACACTCATTCACTAAAGTAAGACAAGCACACAGACAAAGGCAAATCCAGCATTATAATACAGTACAGAAACAAAAACCATGGACGATAACAAATACATAAAGAGTATGAATGCATATTGGGGTATGAATATGTAAGAAAACACACACACACACAAACAGACACACACAAACAGACACACACACACAGTGAGTGACGGCCTTTGAAGTAGGCTGTGGTTGGGAAGGCATGAGTCGACGCGCAGGGGAGAAAACACTGCCCTCCACTAGCTACTTTACGCTTTCTCAGTATGTGTGTGTGTGTGTGTGTGTGTGTGTGTGTGTGTA
This sequence comes from Coregonus clupeaformis, assembly GCF_020615455.1. Taxonomy (NCBI): domain Eukaryota; kingdom Metazoa; phylum Chordata; class Actinopteri; order Salmoniformes; family Salmonidae; genus Coregonus; species Coregonus clupeaformis. The sequence continues at coordinate 22,737,781 of NC_059224.1, forward strand.
TTTGTTACCACCAGTTCCTTTCACACAGTCCTAACCAATTGATGTCTAATTTACAGGCGTTAGTAGCATGAGAAACGTCGTTGGTGTCCTAAATCACCCAAAATACACACACTCTCTCTCTCACACACACACCGTTTTTCAAGCTTTATGTTGGACTACAGACTAGAAGGCTGGCACCATGGTAACCACAGGGAATGCTGGGAATGACCTAAATAAACCTATAAGCTAACCTTAACCCCCATCTAGCCTCCAAGACCAAACCTCAACTGGAGAAGACTGTGTTAGCAGTGTGTGATTTTGTGTCAACTCTGTGAAAGATGGGGCAAAGGTTTCACCTTCCATCATGAAGAATGGAACAGAATGTCTCAGAAGGGTTTAAAATGCTCATTTGAAACAGGTTTGTAAGACTACAAATGCACCCATGCACCCATCCATGCGCGCAAAAACACACACACACTATCCTGCCTTGAGCACAACCTGTTCTCCCTTTGTGACCCCAGTGATGCAGACTCAGTTTCATACACACATACTTTTGAACACACAGAGACAAATCAAAGACAATCATGCTGTGCAGTGCGCTCTCATAACCTGATCCACCATAGCTTCAGGATACCAGCAGCTACTGAGATCAAAACTCAGTCAGAGACAGAGAGACAGAGACAGAGAGAGACAGAGACAGAGACAGAGACAGAGACAGAGACAGAGACAGAGACAGAGAGAGAGAGAGAGACAGAGACAGAGACAGAGACAGAGACAGAGACAGAGACAGAGACAGAGACAGAGACAGAGACAGAGACAGAGACAGAGACAGAGAGACAGAGAGACAGAGAGACAGAGGGACAGAGGGACAGAGGGACAGAGGGACAGAGGGACAGAGGGACAGAGGGACAGAGGGACAGAGGGACAGAGGGACAGAGGGACAGAGGGACAGAGGGACAGAGACAGAGACAGAGACAGAGACAGAGACAGAGACAGAGACAGAGACAGAGACAGAGACAGAGACAGAGACAGAGACAGAGACAGAGACAGAGAGACAGAGAGACAGAGAGACAGAGAGACAGAGACAGAGACAGAGAGAGAGTTGGTAAAGGGATCCACTTACACTTGAAGTGGAGTGAGAGAGTGAATAACGAGGTAAAGGAAGAGACAAGTGTACATGACATGACTGGGAGATCTTCGAAGGAAAATACACACCCTCGGATTTCACCTGTAACACAAGGTCACCATTTTATCATGAAAGTGACACAGCAGTGACACATCACCTCAGCCACAGAGACCAGACAGGGACGAGCAACAACCCACTGATAGGGACTCTGAAACCGAACTTGACACATCACCTCCTCAGCTATAGAGACAGACAGCCACTAGACAGAGGCTTGACACAGAGCAGGGGTTGTGACTGTGAAGGATCTGAGAACAGCTGAGACACATTGCAGGGCTGTGTGGTGTCTGTGAAGGATCAGAGAATAGCTGAGACACAGTGCAGGGCTGTGTGGTGTCTGTGAAGGATCAGAGAACAGCTGAGAGTGCAGGGCTGTTTGGTGTCTGTGAAGGATCAGAGAACAGCTGAGAGTGCAGGGCTGTGTGGTGTCTGTGAAGGATCAGAGAATAGCTGAGACACAGTGCAGGGCTGTGTGGTGTCTGTGAAGGATCAGAGAACAGCTGAGAGTGCAGGGCTGTTTGGTGTCTGTGAAGGATCAGAGAACAGCTGAGACACAATGCAGGGCTGTGTGGTGTCTGTGAAGGAACAGAGAACAGCTGAGACACAATGCAGGGCTGTGTGGTGTCTGTGAAGGATCAGAGAAGCCCAATAAGAAGACATGGCAGTTATGGCTACTGTACTGTCACAAGACACACATTATAGAGAGAGAGCGAGAGAGAGAGACAGAGAGAGTTGAGATTCGGTTACCTACATGCAGAATCCCTTGTGGTCAGGTTGTAGACGCATGCCGCAGGGTGAAATGGGAAACCAGCCAGAGAGCCAATCAAAGACAGTGGGCCGGTTGGGACTGATATCATCACACACAAACCAGGTATAATATTCCTCTGTGTGTGTGTGTGTGTCTTAGTCTACTCTAAGCCCATTTTAAAGAGGCTCGGTGACAAGGGTGCCACAGAGGAGTCACAGACCATGTGTGTGTGCGCATGTGCGTACGTGTGTGTGACAGGTTGTCTGGGGCAACACGGGTGTCTGGTGGACCTCAACTAACACAATGAGGCTACTGTGTGAGAGAGACTGATGAGGAGGAGAGATCAAGAGAGAGAGAGAATGAAAGAGAAAGAGAGAGTTCTGTCTATGAGCAGCTGCAGACTAAACTTCATACAGTTGAGAAATCTAACCTGCTAGCGTGGCATATGGCTAGGCTACAGATCCAGATACTATGGAGAGAGACATCAACTGTTAGCATACTGTAGCTATCACACAGAGAGAGCTAGCGACACGGCTAAGTTTATAAACCACAATGACTGATGTTCTCCAGGTGTGGACCGAGTGGCTCCTGTTTTACATTCAGCCCAACTGTAACCGTAAAACCACACATGGCATCACTTACTGCAGCCATTGAAGACACCTCAACACCCCACCCTGACTAAGGAGAACAGGAGGAGGAGAGGAACAGAAGAATTCCTTACAGAACCCCAAATACACCGTCATACTAACCCAATTCAAAATGGAAACTTATCAATAACACCAGAGAGAAGAAGAGGAAAGTGGTGGGGGAGGAGGAGTGGGGAGAAGGAGGAGAGGGAAGTGGAGGGGGAGGAGGAGGAGAGGGAAGTGGAGGGGGAGGAGGAGGAGAGGGAAGTGGAGGGGGAGGAGGAGGAGAGGGAAGTGGAGGGGGAGGAGGAGGGGAGGGAAGTGGAGGGGGAGGAGGAGGAGGAGGAGGAGGAGGAGGAGGAGGAGGAGGAGAGGGAAGTGGAGGGGGAGGAGGAGAGGGAAGTGGAGGAGGTGGAGGAGGAGGAGAGGGAAGTGGAGGGGGAGGAGGAGCGGGGAGAAAGAGGGAAGTGGAGGGGGAGGAGGAGTGGGGAGAGGGAGGAGAGGGAGACGGTGAAGACCTCAACTGGTGCTGTATGTGACCGCCTTCCCCAAAATTACCTCCCATCACCAACCACATAAAAGACCTACTGGGTGGGTCCCATATGGTGCGGAGACAGTGTGTGTGCGCCTGTGTGTACGTGTGTGTGTGTGTGAGAGAGAGAGAGAGGTAAGGCTAGTTAAGGTGGCTCTCCATGGCCCTGCTGCCCTCAGCCCAAAGGAGCCGCATAGCCATCTGTTCACTGAAGCACCTAACCAACACACATACACACACACACAGGCCAATTAGGACACCCTGTTATGTCGTTAGTGACTGTTTACCATAAACCCTCCTCTCTTCTCAACTTCTCTCTCCCTTCATCTCCCTCCCCCCTCTTGGTTTCTTTCTACCTCTGTCTTGTCCTCTTCTTTTCTCCATCCCCAGCTCTCCCTCCTTTATCCATCTACCTCATCCTCCTTCCGTCTCTCATTCTCCAGTGTTGATGAAGTCAGTGGAGTGAAGCGTTTGGTAGAACAGCCTAACTTCTCTGTGTTTCGGTTAGCCTGCCAAGAGAAATTAGTCTATTTTTTCAGCCTGTTGACTGACCAGACTAAAGACTGGCTGCCCATTCCTCCACACTGGGAGCTAAACACAGGGTTGGACGGGACCATACAACAGAGAGAATGAGAGGGAGGGAGGGAGGGAGGGAGGGAGGGAGGGAGGGAGGGGTGAGAGTATTAAAGCTAGAGGTCAAAACAGGGGAAACTTTCAGCTGCTTGCTGAAGTTGCCCTTGAGGCGAAACAGAGACGCAGGAGCAAGCAAGCTACTAATTAATCAACAAGTTTGAAATTGAAGTATTCACTGAAACAGGGATTTAAATGATACGGTGTACTGACAGTCTGTCTGTCTGTCTTCAGGTATGATAGAATGGTACAGTCAAGTCCAGTCATGTCTGATTGACAACACCTGCTTCTGACTCATAACACAGTATCATATACACTGAACAAAAATATAAACGCAACATGTAACGTGTTGGTCCCATGTTTCATGAGCTGAAATAAAAGATCCCAGAAATGTTCCATACGCTCAAAAAGCTTCTCTCTCAAATTTGGTGCACAAATGTGTTTACATCCCTGTTAGTGAGCATTTCTCCTTTGCCAAGATAATCCATCCACCTGACAGATGTGGCATATCAAGAAGCTGATCAGCATGATCATTACACAGGTGCACCTTCTGCTCGGGACAATAAAAGACCATTCTAAAATATGCAGTTTTGTCACACAACACAATGCCAAATATGTCTCAAGTTTTGAGGGAACGTGCAATTGGCACGCTGACTGCAGGAATGTCCACCAGAGCTGTTGCCAGAGAACGGAATATTCATTTCTCTACCATAAGCCGCCTCTGTCGTTTTAGAGAATTACGTCCAACCGGCCCACAACTACAGACCACCTGTAACCATGCCAGCCCAGGACTTCCACATCTGGCTTCTTCACCTGCGGGATCGTCTGAGACCAGCCACTCGGACAGTTGATGAAACTGTGGGTTTGCACAACCGAATAATTTCTGCACAAACTGTCAGAAACCGTCTCAAGGAAGTTCATCTGCGTGCTCGCCGTCTTCACCAGGGTTTTGACCTGACTGCAGCTCGGCCTCGGAACCGACTTCAGTGGGCAAATGCTCACCTTCAATGGACACTGGCTTGCTGGAGAAGTGTGCTCTTCACGGATGAATCACAGGTTTCAACTGTACCGGGCAGGTGGCAGACAGCGTGTATGGCGTCGTGTGGGCGAGCGGTTTGCTGATGTCAACGTTGTGAACAGAGTGCCCCATGGTAACGGTGGGTTATGGTATGGGCAGGCATAAGCTACGGACAACGAAACACATTTGCATTTTATCGATGGCAATTTGAATGCACAGAGATACCGTGATGAGATCCTGAGGTCCATTGTCGTGCCATTCATCCGCCACCATCACCTAATGTTTCAGCATGATAATGCAGGCCCCATGTTGCAAGAATCTGTACACAATTCCTGGAAGCTGAAAATGTCCCAGTTCTTCCATGGCTCGCATACTCACCAGTCATGTCACCCATTGAGCATGTTTGGTATGCTCTGGATCGACGTGTACGACGGCGTGTTCCAGTTCCCGCCAATATCCAGCAACTTCACACAGTCATTGAAGAGTAGTGGGACAACATTCCACAGGCCACAATCAACAGGCTGATCAACTCTATGCTAAGGAGATGTGTCGAGTTACATTAGGCAAATGATGGTCACACCAGATACTGACTGGTTTTCTGATCCATGCCCCTACCTTTTTTTAAAGGTATCTTTGACCAACAGATGCATATCTGTATTCCCAGTCATGTGAAATCCATAGATTAGGGCCTAATTAATGTATTTCAATTGACTGATTTCCTCATATGAACTGTAACTCAGTAAACTCTTTGAAATTGTTGCATTTATATTTTTGTTTATTAGGTACACCACCACATTCACGAAAATGGTTAGCTCCAACAGACAGTGAGTCACGTGGCTGTGGCTTGCTACAGTGCCTTCAGAAAGTATTCAAGCCCCTTGACTTATTCTACATTTTGTTGTTACAGCCTGAATTCAAAAAGGATTTAAAAAAACAATAATCTCACTCATCTACACACAATACCCCATAATGACAAAGTGAAAACATGTTTTTAGAAATGTTTGTACATTTATTGAAAATGAAATACATAAATATCTCATTTACATAAGTATTTACACCCGAGTCAATACTTTGTAGAAGCACATTTGGCAGCGATTACAGCTGTGAGTCTTTAAGAGCTTTCCACACCTGGATTGTGCAGCATTTGCCCATTAATCTTTTCAAAGTTCTTCAAGCTCTGTCTAATCGGTTGTTGATCATTGCTAGACAACCATTTTCAGATCTTGCCATATTTTCAAGTAGATCTAAATCAAAACTGTAACTCCCCCACTCACTCAGGAACATTAACCGTCTTCTTGGTAAGCAACGCCAGTGTAGATTTGGCCATGTCTTTTAGGTTATTGTCCTGCTGAAAGGTGAATTCATCTCCCAGCGTCTGGTGGAAAGCACACTGAACCAGGTTTTCCTCTAGGATTTTGCCTGTGCTTAGCTCCATTCCGTTTCATTATTTAACCTGAAAAACTCCCTAGTCCTTAACGATTACATGCATACCCATAACCTGATGCAACCACCACTATGCTTGAAAATATGGAGAGTGGTACTCAGTAATGTGTTGCCCCGAACATAACACTTTGTATTCAGGACAAAAAGTTCATTGATTTGCCAATTTTTTTGCAGTATTACTTTAGTGCCTTGTTGCAAACAGGATGCATGTTTAGGAATCTTTTTTTACTCTGTACAAGCTTCCTTATTTTCACTCTGTCAATTACATTTACAATTACATTTTAGTCATTTAGCAGACGCTCTTATCCAGAGCGACTTACAGTTAGTGAGTGCATACATTTTCATACTGGTCCCCCATTAGGTTACTATTGTGGAGTAACTACAATGTTGTTGATCCATCCTCTGTTTTCTCCTATCACTGCCATTAAACTCTAACTGTTTTAAAGTCACCATTGACCTCATGGTGAAATCCATGAACAGTTTTCTTCCTCTCTGGCAACTGAGTTAGGAAGGACGCCTGTATCTTTATAGTGACTGGGTGTATTGATACACCATCCAAAGTGTCATTAATAACTTCACCATGCTCAAAGGGTTATTCAATGTCTGCTTTATTTTTACCCATCTACCAATAGGTGCTTTATTTTTACCCATCTACCAATAGGTGCCCTTCTTCGCGAGGCATTGGAAAACCTCCCTGGTCTTTGTGGTTGAATCTGTGTTTGAAAATCATGCTTGACTGAGGGAACTTAAAGATAATTGTATGTTTGGGGTACAGAGATGGGGTAGTCATTCAAAAATCATGTTAAACACTATTATTGCACACAGAGTGAGTCCATGCAACTTATGTGACTTGTTAAGCACATTTTTACTACTGAACTTATTTAGGCTTGCCATAACAAAGGGGTTGAATACTTATTGACTGAAGACATTTCAGCTTTTCATATTTTTATTACATTTGTAAACATTTCTAAAAACATAATTCCAATTTTATATTATGGGGTATTGTGTGTAGGCCAGTGACAAACAATCTCAATGTAATCCATTTTAAATTCAGGCTGTAACACAACAAAATGTGAAAAGGCAAATACTTTCTGAAGGCACTGTATATAAAGCAGGCAGACGGGCATCGAGGCATTCAGTTACTGTTCGAATGAACGTTAGAAAGGGGAAAACAAGTGACCAAAGCGACTTTGAGCGTGGTATGATCATCGGTGCCAGGTGTGCCAGTTCCAGTACCTCAGAAATGGCCGGCCTCCTGGGCTTTTCACGCACGACAGTGTCTAGGGCTTACAGAGAATAGTGTGACAACCAAAAACCCTCCAGTCAGCGGCAGTCTTGTGGGTGAAAACAGCTCGTTGATGAGAGGTCAAAGGAGAATGGCAAGAATCGTGCAAGCTAACAGGTGGGCCACAAACAGGTACATAACAATGCCGTACAACAGTGGTGTGCAACACGGCAACTCGGAACGCACAACTCGACGGTCCTTGTCACAGATGGGCTATTTCAGCAGACGACCATACTGGGTTCCACTGCTATAAGTGGTCACGCGATCACCAACACTGGACAATTGAGGAGTGGAAAACATCGCCAGGTCCGCCAAATCCCGGTTCCTGTTGCGTCATGCTAATGGCAGAGTCAGGATTTGGCATAAGCAGAATGAGTCCATGGCCACATCGTGCCTTGTGATAATGGTACAGTCTGGTGGCGGTGGTGTAATGGTGTGGGGAATGTTTTCCTGGCACGTTAGGTCCCTTGATACCAATTGAGCAACGTTTCCATGCCCCGAAGAATTCAGGCTGTTCTGGAGGTAAAAGGGGGTCCGACCCGGTACAAGATGGGTGTACCTAATAAACTGGCCACTGAGTGTGTGTGTGTGTGTGTGTGTGTATATATATATATACACTGCTCAAAAAAATAAAGGGAACACTTAAACAACACAATGTAACTCCAAGTCAATCACACTTCTGTGAAATCAAACTGTCCACTTAGGAAGCAACACTGATTGACAATACATTTCACATGCTGTTGTGCAAATGGAATAGACAACAGGTGGAAATTATAGGCAATTAGCAAGACACCCCCAATAAAGAAGTGGTTCTGCAGGTGGTGACCAAAGACCACTTCTCAGTTCCTATGCTTCCTGGCTGATGTTTTGGTCACTTTTGAATGCTGGTGGTGCTTTCACTCTAGTGGTAGCATGAGACGGAGTCTACAACCCACACAAGTGGCTCAGGTAGTGCAGCTCATCCAGGATGGCACATCAATGCGAGCTGTGGCAAGAAGGTTTGCTGTGTCTGTCAGCGTAGTGTCCAGAGCATGGAGGCGCTACCAGGAGACAGGCCAGTACATCAGGAGACGTGGAGGAGGCCGTAGGAGGGCAACAACCCAGCAGCAGGACTGCTACCTCCGCCTTTGTGCAAGGAGGAGCAGGAGGAGCACTGCCAGAGCCCTGCAAAATGACCTCCAGCAGGCCATAAATGTGCATGTGTCTGCTCAAACGGTCAGAAACAGACTCCATGAGGGTGGTATGAGGGCCCGACGTCCACAGGTGGGGGTTGTGCTTACAGCCCAACACCGTGCAGGACGTTTGGCATTTGCCAGAGAACACCAAGATTGGCAAATTCGCCACTGGCGCCCTGTGCTCTTCACAGATGAAAGCAGGTTCACACTGAGCACATGTGACAGACGTGACAGAGTCTGGAGACGCCGTGGAGAACGTTCTGCTGCCTGCAACATCCTCCAGCATGACCGGTTTGGCGGTGGGTCAGTCATGGTGTGGGGTGGAATTTCTTTGGGGGGCCGCACAGCCCTCCATGTGCTCGCCAGAGGTAGCCTGACTGCCATTAGGTACCGAGATGAGATCCTCAGACCCCTTGTGAGACCATATGCTGGTGCGGTTGGCCCTGGGTTACTCCTAATGCAAGACAATGCTAGACCTCATGTGGCTGGAGTGTGTCAGCAGTTCCTGCAAGAGGAAGGCATTGATGCTATGAACTGGCCCGCCCGTTCCCCAGACCTGAATCCAATTGAGCACATCTGGGACATCATGTCTCGCTCCATCCACCAACGCCACGTTGCACCACAGACTGTCCAGGAGTTGGCGGATGCTTTAGTCCAGGTCTGGGAGGAGAAACCTCAGAAGACCATCCGCCACCTCATCAGGAGCATGCCCAGGCGTTGTAGGGAGGTCATACAGGCACGTGGAGGCCACACACACTACTGAGCCTCATTTTGACTTGTTTTAAGGTCATTACATCAAAGTTGGATCAGCCTGTAGTGTGGTTTTCCACTTTAATTTTGAGAGTGACTCCAAATCCAGACCCCCATGGGTTGATAAATTTGATTTCCATTGATAATTTTTTTGTGATTTTGTTGTCAGCACATTCAACTATGTAAAGAAAAAAGTATTTAATAAGATTATTTCATTCATTCAGATCTAGGATGTGTTGTTTAAGTGTTCCCTTTATTTTTTGGAGCAGTGTATATACACTACCGTTCAAAAGTTTGATGTCACTTAGAAATGTCCTTGTTTTCGAAAGAAAAGCAATTTTTTGTCCATTAAAATAACATCAAATTGATCAGAAATACAGTGTAGACATTGTTAATGTTGTAAATGGCTATTGTAAATGGCTACGGCTGATTTTTTATGGAATTTCTACATAGGCGTACAAGGGCCCATTATCAGCAACCATCAGTCCTGTGTTCCAATAGCACGTTGTGTTTGCTAATCCAAGTTTATAATTTTAAAAGGCTAATTGATCATTAGAAAACCCTTTTGCAATTATGTTAGCACAGCTGAAAACTGTTGTGCTGATTAAAGAAGCAATAAAACTGGCCTTCTTGAGACTAGTTGAGTATCTGGAGCATCAGCAATTGTGGGTTCGATTACAGGCTCAAAATGGCCAGAACCAAGAACTTTCTTCTGAAACTCGTCAGTCTATTCTTGTTCTGAGAAATGAAGGCTATTCCATGCAAGAAATTGCCAAGAACCTGAAGATCTCGTAAAACGCTGTGTACTACTCCCTTCACAGAACAGCGCAAACTGGCTCTAACCAGAATAGAAAGAGGAGTGGGAGGCCCCGGTGCACAACTGAGCAAGAGGACAAATACATTAGAGTGTCTAGTTTGAGAAACAGACACCTCACAGGTCCTCAACTGGCAGCTTCATTAAATAGTACCCACAAAACACCAGTCTCAACGTCAACAGTGAAGAGGCGACTCCGGGATGCTGACCTTCTAGGCAGAGTTGCAAAGAAAAGCAATATCTCAAACTGGCCAATAAAAAGAAAAGATTAAGATGGGCAAAATAACACAGACACTGGACAGAGGAAGATTGGGAAAAAGTGTTATGGACAGACTAATCGAAGTTTGAGGTGTTCGGATCACAAAGAAGGACATTTGTGAGACGCAGACCAAATAAAAAGATGCTGGAGGAGTGCTTGATGCCATCTGTCAAGCATGGTGGAGGCAATGTGATGGTCTGGCGGTGCTTTGGTGGTGGTAAAGTGGGAGATTTGTAAATGGGATCTTGAAGAAGGAAGGCTAACCTTGTCAATGATTACATTTCCTATTCATTTTGCTATATTTCCTATTCAAACTAATTTCATGTACTGTTGAAGTCGGAAGTTTACATACACCTTAGCCAAATACATTTAAACTCAGTTTTTCACAATTCCTGACATTTAATCCTAGTAAAAATTCCCTGTCCTCGGTCAGTTAGGATCACCACTTTAATTTAAGAACGTGAAATGTCAGAATAACAGTAAAGAGATTGATTTATTTCAGCTTTTATTTTTTTTCATCACATTCCCAGTGGGTCAGAAGTTTACATACATTCAAGTAGTATTTGGTAGCATTGCCTTCAAATTATTTAACTTGGGTCAAACGTTTCGGGTAGCCTTCCACAAGCTTCCACAATAAGTTGGGTGAATTTTGGCCCATTCCTCCTGACAGAGCTGGTGTAACTCAGTAAGGTTTGTAGCCTCGCACACACTTTTTCAGTTCTGCCTACACATTTTCTATAGGATTGAGGTCAGGGCTTTGTGATAGCCACTCCAATACCTTGACTTTGATGTCCTTAAGCCATTTTGCCACAACTTTGGAATTATGCTTGGGGTCATTGTCCATTTGGAAGATCCATTTGCGATAAAGCTTTAACTTCCTGACTGATGTCTTGAGATGTTGCTTCAACATATCCACATAATTTTCAATCCTCATGATGCCATCTATTTTATGAAGTGCACCAGTCCCTCCTGCATCAAAGCACCCCCAAAGCATGATGCTGCCACCCCCGTGCTTCACGGTTGGTATGGTGTTCTTCGGCTTGCAAGCATCCCCCTTTTTCCTCCAAACATAACGATGGTCATTATGGCCAAACAGTTCTATTTTTGTTTCATCAGACAAGAGGACATTTCTCCAAAAAGTACAATCTTTGTCCCCATGTGCAGTTGCAAACCGTAGTCTGGCTTTTTATGGCGGTTTAAGAGCAGTGGCTTCTTCCTTGCTGAGCAGCCTTTCAGGTTATGTTGATATAGGACTCGATTTACTGTGGATATAGATACTTTTGTACCTGTTTCCTCCAGCATCTTCACAAGGTCCTTTGCTGTTGTTCTGGGATTGATTTGCACCTTTCGCACCAAAGTATGTTCATTTCTAGGAGACAGAACGCGTCTCCTTCCTGAGCGGTATGACGGCTGCGTGGTCCCATGGTGTTTATACTTGCGTACTATTTTTTGTACAGATGAACGTGGTACCTTCAGGCGTTTGGAAATTGCTCCCAAGGATGAACCAGACTTGTGGAGTTCTACAAAAAAATTTCTGAGGTCTTGGCTGATTTCTTTTGATGTTCCCATGATGTCAAGCAAAGAGGCACTGAGTTTGAAGGTAGGCCTTCAAATACATCCACAGGTACACCACCAATTGACTCAAATGATGTCAATTAGCCTATCAGAAGCTTCTAAAGCCATGACATCATTTTCTGGAATTTTCCAAGCTGTTTAAAGGCACAGTCAACTTAGTGTATTGTAAACTTCTGACCCACTGGAATTGTGATACAGTGAATTATAAGTGAAATAATCTGTCTGTAAACAATTGTTGGAAACATTACTTCTGTCATGCACAAACCGACTTGCCAAAACTATAGTTTGTTAACAAGACAATTGTGGAGGGGTTGAAAAACGAGTTTTAATGACTCCAACCTAAGTGTATGTAAACTTCATACTTCAACTGTATGTTTTCATGGAAAACAAGGACATTTCTAAGTGACCCCAAACTTTTGAACAGTAGTGTATATATATACAGTGCATTCAGAAAGTATTCAGAACCCTGGACTTCTTCCACATTTTGTTACGTTACAGCCTTATTCTAAAATGTATTAAATTGGGGGGGTTTCTACACACAATACCCCATAATGACAAAGCAAAAACAGTTTTAGAAATTTTTGCAAATTTATTAAAACATTTTTTTAAACGGAAAACACACATTTACATAAGTACAGTGAGGGAAAAAAGTATTTGATCCCCTGCTGATTTTGTACGTTTGCCCACTGACAAAGACATGATCAGTCTATAATTTTAATGGTATGTTTATTTGAACAGTGAGAGTCAGAATAACAACAAAAAAATCCAGAAAAATGCATGTCAAAAATGTTTAAATTGATTTGCATTTTAATGAGGGAAATAAGTATTTGACCCCTCTGCAAAACATGACTTAGTACTTGGTGGCAAAACCCTTGTTGGCAGTCACAGAGGTCAGACGTTTCTTGTAGTTGGCCACCAGGTTTGCACACATCTCAGGAGGGATTTTGTCCCACTCCTCTTTGCAGATCTTCTCCAAGTCATTAAGGTTTCGAGGCTGACGTTTGGCAACTCGAACCTTCAGCTCCCTCCACAGATTTTCTATGGGATTAAGGTCTGGAGACTGGCTAGGCCACTCCAGGACCTTAATGTGCTTCTTCTTGAGCCACTCCTTTGTTGCCTTGGCCGTGTGTTTTGGGTCATTGTCATGTTGGAATACCCATCCACGACCCATTTTCAATGCCCTGGCTGAGGGAAGGAAGTTCTCACCCAAGAGTTGACAGTACATGGCCCCGTCCACCATCCATTTGATGCGGTGAAGTTGTCCTGTCCCCTTAGCAGAAAAACACCCCCAAACCATAATGTTTCCACCTCCATGTTTGACGGTGGGGATGGTGTTCTTGGGGTCATAGGCAGCATTCCTCCTCCTCCAAACACGGCGAGTTGAGTTGATGCCAAAGAACTCGATTTTGGTCTCATCTGACCACAACACTTTTACCCAGAATCATTCAGATGTTCATTGGCAAACTTCAGACGGGCCTGTATATGTGCATTCTTGAGCAGGGGGACCTTGTGGGCACTGCAGGATCTCAGTCCTTCATTGTTTTCTTGGTGACTATGGTCCCAGCTGCCTTGAGATCATTGACAAGATCCTCCCGTGTAGTTCTGGGCTGATTCCTCACCGTTCTCATTATCATTGCAACTCCACGAGGTGAGATCTTGCATGGAGCCCCAGACCGAGGGAAATTGACAGTTATTTTGTGTTTCTTCCATTTGCGAATAATCGCACCAACTGTTGTCACCTTCTCCCCAAGCTGCTTGGTGATGGACTTGTAGCCCATTCCAGCCTTGCGTAGGTCTACAGTCTTGTCCCTGATATCATTGGAGAGCTCTTTGGTCTTGGCCATGGTGGAGAGTTTGGAATCTGATTGATTGATTGCTTCTGTGGACAGGTGTCTTTTATACAGGTAACAAACTGAGATTAGGAGCACTCCCTTTAAGACTGTGCTCCTAATCTCAGCTCGTTACCTGTATAAAATACATCTGGGAGCCAGAAATCTTTCTGATTGAGAGGGGGTCAAATACTTATTTCCCTCAATAAAATGCATAATCAATTGATAACATTTTTGACATGCGTTCTTCTGGATTTTTGTTGTTGTTTACATTTATTTACATTTTACATTTTTAGTCATTTAGCAGACGCTCTTATCCAGAGCGACTTACAGGAGCAATTAGGGTTAAGTGCCTTGCTCAAGGGCACATCGACAGATTTTTCACCTAGTCGGCTCGGGGATTAGAACCAGTGACCTTTCGGTTACTGGCACAACGCTCTTACCCACTAAGCTACCTGCTGTTCAAATAAACCTACAATTAAAATTATAGACTGATCATTTCTTTGTCAGTGGGCAAACGTACAAAATCAGCAGGGGATCAAAAACCTTTTTCCCCTCACTGTATTTAGACCCTTTACTCAGTACTTTGTTGAAGCTCCTTTGGCAACGGTTATATCCTTGACTCTTCTTGGGTATGACGCTACAAGCTTGGCACACCTGTATTTGGGGAGTTTCTCCCATTCTTCTCTGCAGATCCTCTCAAGCTCTGTCAGATTGGATGGGGAGCGTCGCTGCACAGCTATTTTCAGGTCTTTCCAGAGATGTTAGATCGGGTTCAAAGTCCGGGCTCTGGATGGGCCACTCAAGGACATTCAGAGACTTGTCCTGAAGCCCCTCCTGCGTTGTCTTGGCTGTGTGCGTACGGTCATTGTCCTGTTGGAAGGTGAAACTTTGCCCCAGTCTGAGGTCCTGAGCTTTCTGGAGCAGGTTTTCATCAAGGATCTCTTTGTCCTTTGCTCCGTTCATCTTTCCCTCGATCCTGACTAGTCTCCAAAGTCCCTGCCGCTGAACAACATACCCACAGCACGATGCTGCCACCACCATGCTTCACTGTAGGGATGGTGCCAGGTTTCCTCCAGACGTGACACTTGCCATCCAGGCCAAGTTCAATCTTGGTTTCAACAGACCAAAGAATCTTGTTTCTCATGGTCTGAGAGTCCTTTAGGTGCCTTTTGGCAAACTCCAAGCGGGTTGTCGTGCCTTTTACAGAGGAGTGGCTTCCGTCTGGCCACTCTACCATAAATAATTGATTGGTGGAGTGTTGTAGAGATGGTTGTCCTTCTGGAAGGTTCTCCCATCTCCACAGAGGATCTCTGGAGCTCTGTCAGAGCCATCGGGTTCTTGGTCACCTCCCTGACCAAGGCCCTTCTCCACCGATTGTTTAGTTTGGACGGGCGGCCAGCTCTAGGAAGAGTCTTGGTGGTTCCAAACTTCTTCCATTTAAGAATGATGGAGGCCACTGTGTTCTTGGGGACCTTCAATGCTGCATAAATGTTTTGGTACCCTTCCCCAGATCTGTGCCTCGACACAATCCTGTCTCGGAGCTCTACGGACAATTCCTTCAACCTCATGGCTTGGTTTTTGCACTGACATGCACTGTCAACTGTGGGACCTTATATAGACAGGTGTGTGCCTTTTCAAATCATGTCCAATCAATTGCATTTACCACAGGTGGACTCCAAGTTGTAGAAATATCTCAAGGATGATCAATGGAAACAGGATGCACCTGAGCTTAATTTCGAATCTCATAGCAAAGGGTCTGAATACTTATGTAAATAAGGTATTTTTGTTTATTTATAATAAATGTGCAAAAATTTATAAAAACCTGTATTCGCTTTGTCATTATGCGGTACTGTGTGTAGATTGATGAGGATAAAAATAAATAAAAAAATTTAGAACAAAATGTGGAAAAAGTCATGGTGTTTGAATACTTTCCGAAGGCACTGTATATACACTACCAATCAAACGTTTGGACACACCTACTCATTCAAGGGTTCTTCTTTATTTTTACTATTTTTTACATTTTAGAATAATAGTGAAGACATCAAAACTATGAAATAACACATATGGAATCATGTAGTAACCAAAAAAAAAAGTGTTAAACAAATCTAAATATATTTTATATTTGAGAGTCTTCAAATAGCCACCCTTTGCCTTGATGACAGCTTTGCACACTCTTGGCATTCTCTCAACCAGTTTCATGAGGTAGTCACCTGGAATGCATTTCAATTAACAGGTGTGCCTTGTTAAAAGTTAATTTGTGGAATTTCTTGTGTTGTGACAAGGTAGGGGTGGTATACAGAAGATAGCCCTATTTGGTAAAACACCAAGTCCATATTATGGCAAGAACAGCTCAAATAAGCAAAGAGAAATGACAGTCATTACTTTAAGACATGAAGGTCAGTCAGTATGGTAATGTCAAGAACTTTGAACGTTTCTTCAAGTGCAGTCGCAAAAACCATCAAGCGCTATGATGAAACTGGCTCTCATGAGGACCGCCACAGGAAAGGAAGAACCAGAGTTACCTCTGCTGCAGAGGATAAGTTCATTAGAGTTACCAGCTTCACCTGGAACGCTTTTCCAACAGTCTTGAAGGAGTTCCCACATATGCTGAGCACTTGTTTACTCTCAAATATAAAATATATTTTGATTTGTTTAACACTTTTTTGGTTACTACATGATTCCATATGTGTTATTTCATAGTTTTGTTGTCTTCACTATTATTCTACAATGTAAAAAAAATTAAAATAAAGACAAACCCTTGAATGAGTAGGTGTGTCCAAACTTTTGACTGGTAGTGTATATATACATACATACACATATAAACACACTATATATACAAAATTATGTGGACACGCTATTTCAGCCACACCCGTAGACTGATGGGCTTTCTCCTGCATTGGATAGTGGTTGCCGTCTGCGGTTCTGAAACATCAGTGCGCTGTTGAATTGGCGCCTTTTCCTAGACCATGTTGCTATTTGTATAATAGCAACGTTAACCAGCATATTGGTGTTGAGAACAAAGCAGCGGAGGCAGCAACAGATTTAGGAGATGAGAAAACAGCCCTTGCATTAATTGTCTAAGAAAAGTGAGGAGCGAGGGAACAATAACTTAATTAGGTCTATAATCAATAGCGTAACTGTTAAATGTGCCTTGCATTATAAATCATCCATATATATATATATATATATATATATATATATATATATATATATATATATATATACATACATACATACAGTGGGGGAAAAAAGTATTTAGTCAGCCACCAATGGTGCAAGTTCTCCAACTTAAAAAGATGAGAGAGGCCTGTAATTTTCATCATAGGTACACGTCAACTATGACAGACAAAATCCAGAAAACCATGGGAAAAAAATCCAGAAAATCACATTGTATGATTTTTTATGAATTTATTTTCAAATTATGGTTGAAAATAAGTATTTGGTCACCTACAAACAAGCAAGATTTCTGGCTCTCACAGACCTGTAACTTCTTCTTTAAGAGGCTCCTCTGTCCTCCACTCGTTACCTGTATTAATGGCACCTGTTTGAACTTGTTATCAGTATAAAAGACACCTGTCCACAACCTCAAACAGTCACACTCCAAACTCCACTATGGCCAAGACCAAAGAGCTGTCAAAGGACACCAGAAACAAAATTGTAGACCTGCACCAGGCTGGGAAGACTGAATCTGCAATAGGTAAGCAGCTTGGTTTGAAGATATCAACTGTGGGAGCAATTATTAGGAAATGGAAGACATACAAGACCACTGATAATCTCCCTCAATCTGGGGCTCCACGCAAGATCACACCCCGTGGGGTCAAAATGATCACAAGAACGGTGAGCAAAAATCCCAGAACCACACGGGGGGACCTAGTGAATGACCTGCAGAGAGCTGGGACCAAAGTAACAAAGCCTACCATCAGTAACACACTACGCCGCCAGGGACTCAAATCCTGCAGTGCCAGATGTGTCCCCCTGCTTAAGCCAGTACATGTCCAGGCCCGTCTGAAGTTTGCTAGAGTGCATTTGGATGATCCAGAAGAGGATTGGGAGAATGTCATATGGTCAGATGAAACCAAAATATAACTTTTTGGTAAAAACTCAACTCGTCGTGTTTGGAGGACAAAGAATGCTGAGTTGCATCCAAAGAACACCATACCTACTGTGAAGCATGGGGGTGGAAACATCATGCTTTGGGGCTGTTTTTCTGCAAAGGGACCAGGACGACTGATCCGTGTAAAGGAAAGTATGAATGGGGCCATGTATCGTGAGATTTTGAGTGAAAACCTCCTTCCATCAGCAAGGGCATTGAAGATGAAACGTGGCTGGGTCTTTCAGCATGACAATGATCCCAATCACACCGCCCGGGCAACGAAGGAGTGGCTTCGTAAGAAGCATTTCAAGGTCCTGGAGTGGCCTAGCCAGTCTCCAGATCTCAACCCCATAGAAAATCTTTGGAGGGAGTTGAAAGTCCGTGTTGCCCAGCGACAGCCCCAAAACATCACTGCTCTAGAGGAGATCTGCATGGAGGAATGGGCCAAAATACCAGCAACAGTGTGTGAAAACCTTGTGAAGACTTACATAAAACGTTTGACCTGTGTCATTGCCAACAAAGGGTATATAACAAAGTATTGAGAAACTTTTGTTATTGACCAAATACTTATTTTCCACCATAATTTGCAAATAAATTCATAAAAAATCCTACAATGTGATTTTGAAAATTACAGGCCTCTCTCATCTTTTTAAGTGGGAGAACTTGCACAATTGGTGGCTGACTAAATACTTTTTTTCCCCACTGTATATATATATATATATATATATATATATATACACACAGTGGGGAGAACAAGTATTTGATACACTGCCGATTTTGCAGGTTTTCCTACTTACAAAGCATATATAGGTCTGTAATTTTTATCATAGGTACACTTCAACTGTGAGAGACGGAATCTAAAACAAAAATCCAGAAAATCACATTGTATGATTTTTAAGTAATTTATTTGCATTTTATTTTATGACATAAGTATTTGATACATCAGAAAAGCAGAACTTAATATTTGGTACAGAAACCTTTGTTTGCAATTACAGAGATCATACGTTTCCTGTAGGTCTTGACCAGGTTTGCACACACTGCAGCAGGGATTTTGGCCCACTCCTCCATACAGACCTTCTCCAGATCCTTCAGGTTTCGGGGCTGTCGCTGGGCAATACAGACTTTCAGCTCCCTCCAAAGATTTTCTATTGGGTTCAGGTCTGGAGACTGGCTAGGCCACTCCAGGACCTTGAGATGCTTCTTACGGAGCCCCTCCTTAGTTGCCCTGGCTGTGTGTTTCGGGTCGTTGTCATGCTGGAAGACCCAGCCAAGACCCATCTTCAATGCTCTTACTGAGGGAAGGAGGTTGATGGCCAAGATCTCGCGATACATGGCCCCATCCATCCTCCCTTCAATACGGTGCAGTCGTCCTGTCCCCTTTGCAGAAAAGCATCTCCAAAGAATGATGTTTCCACCTCCATGCTTCACGGTTGGGATGGTGTTCTTGGGGTTGTACTCATCCTTCTTCTTCCTCTAAACACAGCGAGTGGAGATTAGACCAAAAAGCTCTATTTTTGTCTCATCAGACCACATGACCTTCTCCCATTCCTCCTCTGGATCATCCAGATGGTCATTAGCAAACTTCAGACGGGCCTGGACATGCGCTGGCTTGAGCAGGGGGACCTTGCGTGCGCTGCAGGATTTTAATCCATGACGGCGTAGTGTGTTACTAATGGTTTTCTTTGAGACTGTGGTCCCAGCTCTCTTCAGGTCATTGACCAGGTCTTGCCGTGTAGTTCTGGGCTGAGGTGAGATCTTGCATGGAGCCCCAGACCGAGGGTGATTGACCGTCATCTTGAACTTCTTCCATTTTCTAATAATTGCGCCAACAGTTGTTGCCTTCTCACCAAGCTGCTTGCCTATTGTCCTGTAGCCCATCCCAGCCTTGTGCAGGTCTACAATTGTATCCCTGATGTCCTTACACAGCTCTCTGGTCTTGGCCATTGTGGAGAGGTTGGAGTCTGTTTGATTGAGTGTGTGGACACGTGTATTTTATACAGGTAACAAGTTCAAACAGGTGCAGTTAATACAGGTAATGAGTGGAGAACAGGAGGGCTTCTTAAAGAAAAACTAACAGGTCTGTAAGAGCCGGAATTCTTACTGGTTGGTAGGTGATCAAATACTTATGTCATGCAATAAAATGCAAATGAATTACTTAAAAATCATACAATGTGATTTTCTGGATTTTAGATTCTGTCTCTCACAGTTGAAGTGTACCTATGATAAAAATTACAGACCTCTACATGCTTTGTAAGTAGGAAAACCTGCAAAATCGGCAGTGTATCAAATACTTGTTCTCCCCACTGTATATATATATATATATATATATATATATATATATATATATATATATATATATATATATATATATATATATATATATATATATATATATACACACAGCTGTGGAAAAAATGTAAAGAGACCACTGCAAAATTATCATTTTCTCTGGTTTTACTATTTATAGGTATGTGTTTGGGTAAAAATAACATTTTTGTTTTATTCTATAAACTACTGACAAAATTTCTCTCAAATTCCCAAAAAATATATTGTAATTTAGAGCATTTATTTGCAGAAAATGACAACTGGTCAAAATAACAAAAAAGATGCAGTGTTGTCAGACCTCGAATAATGCAAAGAAAATAAGTTCATGTTCATTTTTAAACAACACAATAGTAATGTTTTAACTTAGGAAGAGTTCAGAAATCAATATTTGGTGGAATAACCCTGATTTTCAATCACAGCTTTCATGCGTCTTGGCATGCTCTCCACCAGTCTTCCACATTGATGTTGGGTGAATTTATGTCACTCCTGGCGCAAAAATTCAAGCAGCTCGGCTTTGTTTGATGGCTTGTGACCATCCATCTTCCTTTTGATCACATTCCAGATTTTTTCAATGGGGTTCAGGTCTGGAGATTGGGCTGGCCATGACAGGGTCTTGATCTGGTGGTCCTCCATCCACACCTTGATTGACCTGGTTGTGTGGCATGGCGCATTGTCCTGCTTGAAAAACCAATCCTCAGAGTTGGGGAACAATGTCAGCGCAAAAGGAAGCAAGTTTTCTTCCAGGACAACCTTGTACGTGGCTTGATTCATGCGTCCTTCACAAAGACAAATCTGCCAGATTCCAGACTTGCTGAAGCACCCCCAGATCATCACCGATCCTCCACCAAATTTCACAGTGGGTGCGAGACACTGTGGCGTGTAGGCCTCTCCAGGTCTCCGTCTAACCATTAGACGACCAGGTGTTGGGAAAAGCTGAAAATTGGACTCATCAGAGAAGATGACCTTACTCCAGTCCTCTACGGTCCAATCCTTATGGTCTTTTGCAAACCTCAGCCTGGCTCTTCTTTGTTTCTCATTGATGAAGGGCTTTTTTCTAGCTTTGCATGACTTCAGCCCTGCCCATAGGAGCCTGTTTCGAACCGTCCTACCTGTGCACTTCACCCCAGCTGCCGTTTGCCATTCTTTTTGTAGGTCACTTGATGTCATCCTACGGTTGTTGAGTGACATTCGAATGAGTTGACGGTCATCCCGGTCAGTAGAGAGTCGTTTTCACCCTCTGCCGGTCTGTAGCTGTGTTGTCCCCAATGTCTGCTGCTTGACCTTGTTCTTATGAACCGCCGTCTTTGAAATGTTAAGGATGGAAGCAACCTGACGCACACTGTATCCCTCTGCCAGTAAAGCCAGAATTGAACCCTTCTTTTCCTCACTCAAAACTTTCCTTTTCAACTCTTTTGGCATGGTCAGTAGATATTTTTTGATTAATATTACTTTTGAGGTACTATTACCACTGTTTTTGCCATCCAGCTGGTCCTATTGCAAGAGGATAGTGATGACCACAGCAGTGGTTTTTACACTTTTCCTCGTTAAATAAGATTTGGTTCATGTGATCACCTAATCAGTACCTAATTCAGTAGAATGAGGTGTGCCTGTGTTGGAATTCAGACACTGGAATGGAATGGCTGTCATACATGTAGAGATGCTGATTTAAGACAAATTTGCAGTGGTCTCTTAATTTTTTCCAGAGCTGTATATCTACAGAAATAAGACAAAGAGGCAACAGAAGTAGGATCTGAGTGTTTATTTAATAGCCTACTGATTCAGTGAGCACCAAGCCGCATGCAACCATGTCGTATAAACAATTTCACAAATTCGGCTGTTTTTAATCTTTACACTTTTTTTCGTTAGACCAGCCTCTATGGTATTATTTATCATTTATTTAGTGTTGTTTCCACTGTTCCAAATTGTCAGGAAAATTATATTTATGATAAGAATAATAACCCTCTGTTTTCCTTGATCTCCTTATTCTTTTATTACTATTATTACTATTATTACTATTATCATCATCATCATCATAATAATAAGTAATGTCATTATCATTAGTAGGCTTAGTATAGCAGCCTTGTATAAAGACCACTGAGCTGTAGGCCTAAGAGCGCATCCTGTTTAATCTTAATACCATAACTTACTTAGGCCTATATTTCAGCAGGTAGCTTAGTGGTTAGGAGCGTTGTGCCAGTAACCGAAAGGTCGACTAGGTGAAAAATCTGTCGATGTGCCCTTGAGCAAGGCACTTAACCCTAATTGCTCGTGTAAGTTGCTCTGGATAAGAGCGTCTGCTAAATAAAATAAAAAATTTAAAAATAAAAAAAATGATTTGTTCATGTCATCACACAGCATACTAATCATTCATGATTTGAAATGCAAATCAAGCATTTTAGTTTTAAAATAACAAAGCGACCAACTGTTTTTAGTCTTTGCTGTAATTAAGGCTTTACAAAAAAAACATTACAACAGACTCTCTGGTACGCTTATAATTTATTTAGTGTTGTTTACATTGTTCCAAATGGTCAGAAAATGTATATTGTAATCTAACAGCACCTGTTTGGCACACATAATATGCACGTAGCGCTTGCTCCTTCCCTTCTTTTCTTGATCTCCAGTATTTTCAACAACTAGTCAAATTTATTCCACACATCAGACATCCCCTTTACCTCCTGAGCAACCAGTAAACCTTCCCCCATTTCGAGTTTATATGTCACGTCCTCTGCATCCATTTTTTGGTTGCATGTGTTACAGTGTTCAGAGGTTGTTATAACCAATGTATTGATGTGATTATGATATGCTATAGGTCAGGTCCTATTGGTCATGTGCATTCGATGCATACATGTGTCACGTAAAGAGAGCAAGGGTTGAGGGAATAGAAAATGTTTTTCCTAAACAAATTAGGAATTTCGTTAAGCATAACTTTTCAGTCAGAAACGGCTGTAATTGTGTTGCAGCTTCAGCAACATGGACAGTGTGATACACACTGTTGATGTTCTGTGGTGGTCGCTGCAACAGGGAGGAGAGAGAGAGACAACGGATGCTAGTCACACAGTCACTCGCTGTTCTGTGGGCAAAAGGGGGTGGGGGTGCAACTCAATATTATGAAGGTGTTCTTAATGTTTTGTACACTCAGTGCGTGTAGAGAGAGAGAGAGAGCAAAAGAGAGAGAGAGCGAGAGGGGAGAGACAGAGGAGAGAGAGGTTATGAGACAGTCCAGTAGCTGTCTGTCGTACCAGAGCTGTGTGTGGGAGTGTGTTGAGTTCTGCTAACATGGGGAGGCTGGAGACACTAGGCTTGTTTATAGGGACGCTATATCATGCTACTGTTGAGTTCCTGTGTGTGTGTGTGTACATACGAGACAGGATGGGAAGCAGTGCCAGGGCATAATGGCACACACACACTGACAAGCAGGAAACCATCCATCCGTCAGTCCACATGGCTGACAGAGTGTGTGTTCCATTGTCCTATATTTATTTATGACAGAGAGAGAAAGGGAGGGGGAAGAGAGGAAGACAGGGAAAAACAAACAGAGTGGGATAGAAAAAAGAAAGATGGAGACAGCCAGCAAGAAAAAGAGAATAAAAGATGAAGTGATAAAAGAGAGAGGAATGGATCTTTCTCCCTGCCTGGGGCTGACATTTAAATCAGAGGCTCTCATTACCTCCCATCTCAGAACACAAAAAAGCCAGCCCCATCTCCACACCTCCAGGGTCTAGGGGCCCAGAGGACCACAGCTCCCCCAGGATCAAAGGCCTGTCCTGGGCTTATTAACCCGGCTCACCTCCCTCCTCCTTCACCTCCGGACCAGGCACAACACTCTCCAGTCACCCTTTGGGGATATTTTAATTGATCCCCTTTTAACAGATTTTGTTATTATTGCAATGGCTCTATGTACACTCACTGGACTCTACCCACACATACTACACTGACACTCCAACACACACATTACATATGCTCAAACACACACATTGACGCCACACACACACACACTTTCACACTCTTCACATACGCTGCTGCTACTCTGTTTATTATACAGTATATCCTGATTGCCTAGTCCCTTTTACCCCTACCTACATGTACATATTACCTCAACTACCTGCACATTGACTCGGAACCGGTACTCCTTGTATATAGCCTCGTTATTGTTATTGTATTGTGTTACTATTTCCTTCCTTTTTTGCTAATCTTTTCTTCCTTTTTAACTCTGCATTGTTGGGAAAGGGCTCGTAATTAAGCATTTCACGGTAACGTCTACTCGGTGCATGTGATTTGATTTGATTTGATAGGGGCATATAGGGACGTTTCTGGGGTCTTTCTGGGGGTTCAGACACACGCACACTCTCTCTCATTAAAGGGTATCTAGGCTGGGCTGAGTGCAGGGGGTGGGGGGGTGATATGCTTTTATGTGGTAGCCGCAGGCCCCATAGAGAGTGAGTCAAGATAACGGATGGGGATGGGAGGGGGAATGGTCCGTGTGTAGGGCTTGATGTGGTAAGGAGGTGAGGGATGATGGGGGGAATTGAGTTCAAAGGTGAAATGGTTAAATTCAGGATGAGTGTTTTATCATTTAGGCCTCTGACACACATTAAGGCAAACAGACTTACTTACTGACGTACACACACACAAATAGACCTATATACAACTCTCACCAACACACATGCAAAAACCACAAATACACATTCCCTCCTCTAGAACAGACACTCAAAACACACACACACAAACAGACACAAACCCAAACTCTTGATGGAGGTATCAGATAATTCAGTATTATAAATAGTGTGCTGAAATCACTGCTGCCAAACACACCTAAAACCTTGGCAGTTGGTGACACACACACACAAACACCAGGTGAGAGCAGTAACTTAATACCAATAAAAAAATTGACCACACCAGTATTGGGCTCAATTCCATTTAGTTTCCTGACACTTTCTCAAAGGTTCAGTTTCAATACAGGACACTTCAGTTTCACCTTAGGACAACTCCTGAGTTTAGTGGAATTGACCCTCATTCTACACAGGAGGAAACACCTGTAGTCCGAGTGTCCAACTCAAACAACAGAAACCTCCACTGAGGCAGAGAAAGAACGAGGGAGGAAAAACTGCTTAAAGAAAAAAAGAGCCAGCTGACTCACAGAAAAGCACAGGTTTATATTTTTAGTCAAACCAATTCTCATCCCACAGAATAAACCAAGGGGATAAAACGTCTGAGAGACACAGAAAGTCTGGCCAAGTTCAACATACACACACATATGCACACACGCACAAGCACACACACACACAAACAGCTGGTCATATCCCAAAGCTACGTGAGACAACTACTATACTTAAAACGCCAAAAAAGAGACACGCCACTTTCACATATTGTCTAGCCTGGGTTTTTGGTGAAAACAGTTGTTGGTTACTTATTCTTGTTTTAACAAGCAACTCTTGCCTGTACTGAACCCACCTCTCAATCAACAAATAGGAGCCATCACCCTAGAGCACATATGTCAGAGTCAAGGCCCGCGGGCCACATCCGGCCCGCGAGAAGGTTTTTTACGGCCCCTGGGATGATCTTGATTTATTATTAGAACCGGCCCGCAGACCGCAGCAAGCCGGCAGCCCGCAGATCTTTTACACGCACCAATACTACATTTCCCACAATGCAACGGTGACGCACCGAGCAGTAGGCTGCTTCATTTCAATATTTATTGGCACAGCAGTCGTCAGCATCACAGTAAAATTAACTTTCAGATACCCATCAAAAATGGCAAAACGGAAGGTGGACACTGAGAACCGGGGGTTTCAAACAAGGTGGGAGTCGGAGTATATGTTCACGGAGGTAGCTGGAAAACCTGTGTGTCTTCTGTGTGGAGAAAGTGTGGCGGTACTGAAAGAGTATAATCTGAGACGACATTATGAAACGAAACACGCGGACAAAAACAAGAATATGGACATGGAACAAAGGCTACAAAAGGCAGAGGAATTAAAACGAGGCCTCAAATCTCGACAGGCTCTGTTCAAAAAAGCCAAATCACAAGGCCAGGCTGCTGTCAAGGCCAGTTTTATTTTGGCAGAAGAGATCGCTAAATCAGCCCGGCCATTTACGGAGGGGGATTTCATCAAAAACTGCATGATTAAAGTTTGTGACGAAGTTTGCCCAGAAAAAAGGCAACTCTTTTTAAATGTGAGTCTGAGCAGAAACACCATTGCCGAGAGAGTAGACCAGTTGTCCATCAATCTAAAAGAGCAGCTTGTGAAAAAGGGAAAAGATTTCATTGCATATTCCTTGGCTGTGGATGAGAGCACCGACATTTCTGACATTGCCCAGTTGTCAATTTTCATCCGCGGAGTGGACTCCAGCCTAAGCGTGACAGAGGAGTTTTTGGCTTTACGTCCTATGCATGGCACAACTACGGGGCATGATTTGTATGAAGAGGTGTCAAGATGTGTAAATGAGATGGAGCTGCCTTGGGAAAAACTCGTGGGTTTGACAACCGACGGAGCACCTGCGATGTGTGGACACAGGAGCGGACTGGTGGCGAAGATACAGGAAAAGATGCAAGAGGAAAACGCGACAGGTGAGCTGACAGCTTATCATTGTATCATACACCAGGAAAAAAATTTTCAATGAACATTCGAACAGTCCGGCCCTCGGCTTGTAGCTAAATTTTTTATTTGGCCCTCCGTCCATTTGACTTTGACACCCCTGCCCTAGAGCAACGGCACTCCACCACACCACTATTCCAGAGGTAAAGAATAACAGCCCATTCTAATGCCTCTGTGCCCTGCCATCCTCAGCAACATGCTGTAACAGGACTTGTACCAGGGCTTAAGTCCTGGAGATCAACAATACTCTGCTCTATAAAATCATATTCATAATTCCAACCACTGGCTCTGAAAATCCCCACTTAAGGCCTGGGAGGGCCCAGCTAAAGGATCTTACATATGGCCTACAAAAGAACACCCTAAGGTTAGGGTTAGGGTTGGGGTTAGGGTTAGGGTTGGGGTTAGGGTAGCACTACGTGATTGACTGTGTCGACCCAACCATCAGCGCACAATGAGGGAAAACATTTCCATTGTAGAGAAAGAGAAGCTTTATGTTTCCTTACCATTTTGCTACTGCCTATTATGAATATGAACCAGCTAGCAGCATACATTTAATGAGTTATTATTATACAGTAGACTTGAGCCATTTTGTGAGTTATGACATGGATCACTGCATATGCCTTGTGAGTTATTACGACACGGTCCCACTCTGTAACCACTGTGTGTGTGTGTGTCTGTGTGTTAGCCACGTCAGTACAGTATTATAACCACCATTTTTTCTCTGCGGTCCTAAGCCTCCACGGTACTTTATGGTCCCTTCATGTTTAATAAACCGCATCACAACCATAAACGTTCTCCGCTTACATCCTATAAAGTCCTGTTTCTGTGTGTCGGTGGCATTACAGGAAGCAGCAGGTGGTTTGGATTTTCCTCTCCTTTCCACACTCATCAACTTGGTGTAGCGCAGAAAAGTTACGCACCAGACACCAGGGACTTGGAGGAGAGAGACACCGTGAGTATGTTACATACTCAGTAATCAGGGAAACGTATATATTCTGTCAACTTCTAGACATTTTGGCATGTAAGTAAAGACAGAAAGAAGAGTTCTCTCTCATCTGGTTGTTGTAAAGAACTGGACAGAGGTAGCCTGAGAATAAGGGAAGAAAAAGGAAAGAGAAAGAGAGAGAATGAGAGCAAGTAAGAAAGAAAGAGAGAGAGAAAGAGAGGGAAACAGACCAACAGCCAGAGAGAGAGATAGTGAACGTCTGGTTGTAGTAAAGAGCAGTGCTTGGATAGGGCGGACTGACAGACATCTGCTTTCATCGTCACATCACTCAGTCAGTAAACCCCTGTAGAGGAATAACCACTGATACACTGATCTGGGGCCAGTTATGACAGCCAGACCTGCCAGAGACATGACATAACCATGGTCTCAGACCAGCTCCTAGACACACATGCCAAACATAATGTAACATACTGGTCAATCCTGCCAGATTGTTAGGAGCTCAACAAGTCAAGCACATGCCAAACAGATAGAGATCAAAACAAATCTCCAGATTTAAATCAGAAAGTTTTCTCTGTATTGTTGAGGTCAAGCTGTTTCTAGCTAAACATGCACATGCCAACAGGTCAAAATAATTCCTCTAGGTTTAAGCAGACTTCTTTTCTGTGCATCGATGGGTTAGCTGTCATGAAAACAATGTGCACGCTTCCAAGTCAGCGTGTTGTTGTGATTCCTGATGGCCAAATTACTAGCAAGATTGACAAGAAACTGCCATGTGCGGATTCACAAGTGGCTCGTTTCAGCTTGTTCTTGATACCATGTCTTGATTTCAGGTGTTG
Source organism: Coregonus clupeaformis (assembly GCF_020615455.1). Lineage (NCBI taxonomy): Eukaryota > Metazoa > Chordata > Actinopteri > Salmoniformes > Salmonidae > Coregonus > Coregonus clupeaformis. Next base: position 22,766,423 of record NC_059224.1, read on the forward strand.
ACTGATTTCTTGTCAATACTAATATGGCTAATATTCACTAGCTAGCTAACCAACAACAGTAACAATGTATTTGAGAGACAACAACTGCTCATTGTGCAAATGTATTTATGTTTTCAATGAAAATTGGAGACTTAATATATAGTTTACGTTGTCAACAATTTAAGCCAACCCTGTCTGTTTTGCCCCATAGTTGCGCACGCGTCGGATTTGTTGCTAAAGAACCAACCCGTCTATGAGCATGGCACAGATTTGCGGTTGACAGAATGGTGCACTATGTCAATGGCATTGTAGAGAGAGACAGACAGCTGGGTTTGATACATGGGAAGCAGACAAGAAGCACACACAGAGATTCCTGTGTAGAGTATGTCATATAGCCCTATTTTCTCAGCAGAGATACTAGGTACACACTGGAGCGTACACAGAGTTCTCAGTGTTCTGGGGGGACAGACACGCCATGACGGACGACAGGGACAGTTTCTGCCTCAGGCCAAGGAATTAGCAACAAAAGAGTTGGAAACAAGTGGTGTTTGACTCTATAGAGCGCAGTCAAAGCATAGTAACATCTAGGCAAGGAACTAATGAAGTGTGTGTGTGTGAGATCTTGCTGTTTAACTTCAACTACTGATTAGCAGCACTTTAATATAGCAGCTTAATCTATCCTGTTCTATATTGTCACTAATTATCCTGTTCCATCCTCTCCTCCTCCACAACAGTGTCCAGCTGCAGTCAAAGAGCTCCAAACAAAACACACTCCTCAACCCCTCCAGTATAACACACAGGCCAATGAGAGAGAGGCCAGTGAGATGGGAGAGAGAGAGAACAGAGGGAAACACTCACATAAAACAACACAGAGAAGAGAGAGAGAGGGAAACAGAGGTCAAGCTAGTCTTTTATTTTTAGTCCAACCCATCCTGATCCCACAGAATAGAAACCAAGGGGATAAGAACGTCTGAGAGACAGAAAGACAGGAACTGGCCAACAGAAATGCTGAAAGGGATTTCTCTCACACTTTCTCTCTCAAACAGACGAAACACACAAACTTTATCTCTCTCACACACACCTCTGTCAAGCACACACACTCACACACAGCTGTCTTCTGTGTCAGAGAGGACCTCCGGAGGATGTTTTCCAGGAAGGCTTGATAGTCAGTGAAGATGCTTTGCAGCGCTGCCAATACAAACCTATTATAATCCCTTTTAGTTACACTTACTCCAGTCCTCCACAACCCTATAACACATTACTAACCCCATTGTATCACATTACAATTAATACAATTACATATACCGCACATTACAATGCGTTACTGCTCAAATTACCCAGTCCATTATGACACGATAGCCTACTCGTCACTTTAGTGAATGAGAATCCATGAAATGCACTGTTAACACAAAGGCAGTATCCCATAAAGCTATAGAGGCCTCAGCCCAATGCTGGTTTATGGTGTGAGGGCTGGGCTGACCTACTACTCTACTATACGTCATGGCTGACCTGGAGAAGTGGAGACATTCAAATCACGCTGGGTGTTGTCCTGGTTGACACACAACACCACAACCGTCTGGGTGAACACTCCACAACTACTAACCCCCTGGCACTGACTGTCATCATGATGTCATGTCACTATACGGGAAGAAGGGGGGGGGGGGTTATAATGTTACCATCTCACTGTGTTGCCAAAGGGGCCCATCTGACCCACTCACAAAAACTGGGACACTCATTGACAATAGTCTCAGTGAGAGCTCAAATATCGACGTTATGAGAGGTGGAAAAACATACATTTTCAACAGGAAGTTGATCACAGATGAACCAATTCAGTAATACCAACCGAACACTAGAGCTCAAGCTCCAATGAAGTGAAGACTGAAGACTAAAGCATAGTTCAGTAATGTGTACTAGAGGAGGAGCTGGCCTTACAGCCTGTCCATAGACTGTGGTGTATGTAATGGTATTTCCTCTGACTGAGGGCCCAGCAGGACATGAGGCCCACTACAGTGTGTTTATACAGGCTGTAATGCGAATCATGAGGATATGATGTCTCTGTGCGTGTGTGTGTCTGTCTGTCAGAGTTTGAGGGGAGGAGGGTGGGGGGGTCATAGCATGAGTGGCAGATGCGGCAGAAAATCCCTGTTTATTTATCCTGAGCCAGTCCTCATTCAGCAGTGTGTGTGTGTGTGTGTGTGTGTGTGGGGGGGGGTTGTCACGATACCAGTATCCCGATACTACGATCCCAGATATTCTTTGACAAAGCAGACTTAACTTTATGATCCTTTAAAAACCTACTTTATGTCAAATATTGTGTGCTATACCTTGCAAAGGTAGCCTAGCAGTTAGATAGGCGAGCCAGAAACCGAAGGGGTGCCTGTTCAAATCCCGGGTCTGATGGGAAAGATCTGGCAACCAAAGGGTTGCTGCTATCAAATCCTAGATGCCATTGTCTGCCGTTGTGCCTGTGAGCAAGGCACTTAACCCCCCACAACTACTGCTCCACGGGCGCCCAGTGTGGTAGCCCACTGCTCCAACCTGTATTCAGGTATTCAAGTATTCACGCCCCTTGGCATTTTTCCCATTTTGTTGCCTTACAACCTGGAATTAAAATTGATTTTTGGGGGGGTTGTATCATTTGATTTACACAACATGCCTACCATTTTGAAGATGCAAAATATTTTTTCTTGTGAAACAAACAAGAAATAAGACAAAAAAACAGAAAACTTGAGCGTGCATAACTATTATAGAACCACCTTTTGCAGCAATTACAGCTGTAAGTCTCTTGGGGTATGTCTCTATAAGCTTGGCACATCTAGCCACTGGGATTATTACCCATTCTTCAAGGCAAAACTGCTCCAGCTCCTTCAAGTTGGATGGGTTCCACTGCTGTACAGCAATCTTTAAGTCATACCACAGATTCTCAATTGGATTGAGGTCTGGGTTTTGACTAGGCCATTCCAAGACATTTAAATGTATCCCCTTAAACCACTCGAGTGTTGCTTTAGCAGTATGCTTAGGGTCATTGTCCTGCTGGAAGGTGAACCTCCGTCCCAGTCTCAAATCTCTGGAAGACAAACAGATTTCCCTCATGAATTTCCCTGTATCTATTCCATCATTCCTTCAATTCTGACCAGTTTCCCAGTCCCTGCCGATGAAAACCATCCCCACAGCATGATGCTGCCACCACCATGCTTCACTGTGGGGATGGTGTTCTCAGGGTGATGAGAGGTGTTGGGTTTGCGCCAGACATAGCGTTTTCCTTGATTGCCAAAAAGCTAAATTTTAGTCTCATCTGACCAGAGTACCTTCTTCCATATGTTTGGGGAGTCTCCCACATGGCTCTTGGCGAACACCAAACGTGTTTGCTTATTTTTTTCTTTAAGCAATGGCTTTTTTCTTGCCACTCTTCCGTAAAGCCCAGATCTGTGGAGTGTATGGCTTAAAGTGGTCCTATGGACAGATACTCCAATCTCCGCTGTGGAGCTTCGCAGCTCCTTCACGGTTATCTTTGATCTCTTTGTTGCCTCTCTGATTAATGCCCTCCTTGCCTGGTCCGTGAGTTTTGGTGGGCGGCCCTCTCTTGGCAGGTTTGTTGTGGTGCCATATTCTTCCCATTATTAAAAAATGTAATGGTGCTCCGTGGAATGTTCAAAGTTTCTGTATATTTTTTTATAACCCAACCCTGATCTGTACTTCTCCACAACTTTGTCCCTGACCTGTTTGGAGAGCTCATTGGTCTTCATGGTGCCGCTTGCTTAGTGGTGTTGCAGACTCTGGGGCCTTTCAGAACAGGTGTATATATACTGAGATCATGTGACACCTGTGTCCACCTGTGTGCAATCTAACTAATTATGTGACTTCTGAAAGTAATTGGTTGCACCAGATCTTATTTAGGGGCTTCATAGCAAAGGAGGTGAATACATATGCATGCAACACTTTTCTGTTATTTATTTTTTAAATTAATAAATAAAACAAGTAATTATTTTTTCATTTCACTTCACCAATGTGGACTATTTTGTGTATGTCCATTAAATGAAATCCAAATAAAAACCCATTTAAATTACAAGTTGTAATGCAACAAAAAATGCCAAGGGGGATGAATACTTTTGTAAGGCACTGTATGTATGAATGTCTTTCAGAGGGGTTGGGATAAAGCTGAAGTCAAATTTCGGTTGGAATAAAGTGATCTTAAAAAAGGCCCAATGCAGCAGTTTTTATATCAATATAAAATCATTTCTGGGTAACAATTAAATACCCTACTGTAAAACATTTCCATTAAAATTGGGAAAAATAGCTTTTTAGCTAAAAACTATTTCTCAAGCAAAAGTTTAGCTAGGACTTTCTGGGAGTGGTCTGAGTAGGGAAGGATAAACTGAAATCTAGCTGTTATTGGCAGAGAGGTTTGGAACTATTTTTGCTATTGGTCTATTAACCAATTGACCGCATGGGGATGTCACCATGGAAAGCCAAAACTCCCGCCCATGCAAACCTGCTGATTAGAAGGTCCTGTGTAGATTGTATTTTTTGAACCAGCAACTATCAGGAAAAAACAATGATCACATTTTTTCACACTTTTACAGTGTTAGTTTCATCAGCTGTTGTACAATATGATACAAAACACAGGAAAAACAGAATTTTGACTGCACTGGGCCTTTAATCTTAATCTTAAAAATAAACAAATGTGACTCTGGGTGACAACATAAGGCTGTTTTTTCCAACATTAGGACTGTTTAGGAGCTTCCTTACTTCCTAGTATCGTGACAACCCTATTGTGTGTGTACAGTATGTTTCCTTGTACATAAATGCTGTAAAGTGTAGAAGCAGGATGACAACAATAAATAAGCTTTGTGTTTCTGTAAGATGATCTTCCACCTGCTGTGTGTGTGTGTGTGTCATCAATCACAGTAGGGTGTGGTCAGAGTCTAACTGTGTTTGCTCTTATTTAAAGGGTAACTTAATCAATAGCAGGGTAAGCACTTAGAGAGATAACACACAGACAGGACTACAGGTACCAGTGTTTGGACTTCTGAGAGCACTGTTCACCTCCATGTGATGTCAGCCTCTCTTTAATATAAACACACAGAAACACTGGAGAAATGTGTGTGTGTGTGTTTATTATTTGTTTATTTGGATCCCCATTAGCTTTTGCAGAAGCAGCTGCTACTCTTCCTGGGGTCCACAATGTGTGTGTGTGTTACAGTGTTCCCTTGTGCATAAAAGCAGTAAAGTGTAGAAGCAGGATGACAACAACAAGCTTTGTGTTTCTATAAGATCAATCTCCTGTGGGCAGATTCTGCGTGTAGACCGAAGAATCTGCTGGGACTGAATTGGATGCATGAGAAGCAAGCAGCATTAGTTCCGGTTTTGGGGTTTGTCACTGGTTATTTGGACGTATCAGGATTGGGCGAAGGCGATGCTTAAACTGCTTCGCTTCACGCATGTGCCCACACGGATTGGGATTGGGAGAAGGGGGGGGTTGCTTTGGCTTAGAGTTTCCTTTTGCGAGGGTGGAGACATTGTTTTTACCGGAACTCAGACGTTAATCACTCAGCTGGCCAAATTACGCAAGATTTTACTTCAGGGTTAACAGAGATTACTGTAAAATTAACTTCCACCTGCTGCAACAACTCACATGGACAGTGTGTGTGTGTGTATGTGTGTGTGTGTGTGTGTGTGTGTTAATCACAGTAGGGTGTGGTCAGAGTCTAACTGTGTTTGCTCTTATTATTATTTAAAGGGTAACTTTATCAATAGCAGGGTAAGCACTTAGAGAGATAACACACACAGACAGGACTACAGGTACCAGTGTTTGGACTTCTGAGAGCACTGTTCACCTCCATGTGATGTCAGCCTCTCTTTAATATAAACACACAGAAACACTGGAGAAATGAGCTCCATCAGTAGTAATGGGTATGGATAGAGGCACACGCACTGGAGAAAAGCTACATTCAGGATGCAATGTCACAACACCACAACTCTCTGTGTGGTCACTAATGGAGCAGCAATCCTCTGTGCGATGCCATAACCAGCTGTCAGTAAAATGAGTATTATTGTGGCTCTGTTTCAATTAAAATGCTTTTTTTCATGTGACTGAAGATGTTGTTGAGGAAACAGTACTTCTGTTATTTAGCTGCTTAGCAACAAAATAATGAAATTCCTATTTTCTAAAAAGAGTAGTCTGCAGGACAATATTGTTCGCTGTACAAACCAATGATACATACCATATTGTTATTGACTGTATGTTTTGTTTTATCCCATGTGTAACTCTGTGTTGTTTTTAAATCGCACTACTTTGCTTTATCTTGGCCAGGTCGCAGTTGTAAATGAGAACTTGTTCTCAACTGGCTTACCTGGTTAAATAAGGTGAAATAAAAACATTAAATAGAAATATACACACACGACTTGTTGCTTTATCAGTGTATCTTAATCAGTAGGTATCATTTCCCTGATCCACTTGTCTATGCATGGGTGATAATCCGTTATCATATCTCATGTATTATGTACAGACCCTGGCCGTGACCCTACACTCACATGGTGTCTCAGGGGGAGTTGGGATATGCAGGACACACAATAGGACAAATGCTGTACCAAGAAGTGCCCTTCTTTGCAAGCCATTGGAAAACCTCACTGGTCTTTGTGGTTGAATCTGTGTTTGCAATTCACTGTTCGATTGAGGGACCTTATAGATAATTGTGTGGGGTACAGAGATGGGTAAGTCATTTAACAATCATGTTAAACACTATTAATGCACACAGAGTGAGTCCATGCAAGTTATTATGTGACTTTTTAAGCACATTTTTACTCCTGAACTTATTTAGGCTTGCCATAACAAAAAAGGTTGAATACGTATTGACTCAAGGCATTTCAGCTTTTCATTAATTTGTAAAAATGTCTAAAAACATAATGACAATATGTGGTATTGTGTGTAGGCCAGTGACACAAAATCTCAATTTAATCAATTTTAAATACAGGCTGTAACACAAAATGTGGAAAAAGTCCAGGGGTGTGAATACTTTCTGAAGACACTGTTATAACACTACAGAGCACAATGACCAATGAGTGAGCCCTGGGTCTAGGCACCAATCAGCATCCCTCAACACCTTTAGACAGGACACTGGTCCATAAGAGAGTTCAGGGTCACAGCTATGGAAAAACCCACTCACGTTGCCTTTGAGGGGAAATAAAATGGAGGAACGTGGGCGAGTTTCAGCTGTAAAACTGTCGGTCACAATAGCCAGGGTTAAGAGGTGCTGAAACACATGCTGGTGGAAACAGGCGAACACACACATAGGCAAACACACACACCTAGGATAGATAACCTTTCCTGCTACCAAACGTCCACACCTGACAAACAAACAGCACCTGGCAGAGAGAGAGAGAGAGAGAGAGAGAGAGAGAGAGAGAGAGAGAGAGAGAGAGAGAGAGAGGCAGGAATGGATGGCTAGAGAGAGAGAGAGAGAGAAAGCCAGAGAGAGAGAAAGCCAGAGAGAGAGAAAGCCAGAGAGAGAGAGTACATCCAGCGCCTGAACAGATGAAGGGGAGGAAAGAGAGTGTCCTGTTGTTATGTCTTTGTAGTGGCCAGAGTGGCTGTATCAGTTCTGACATCAAAGCTCCAGGCAGAGGGAGGGATGGACAGACAGCAGAGAGAGGCCTGGAAGCCATATGAATGAACAGGGAGAGGTGAAAAGAGGAGGAAGAGAGACTTCAAAACAGATCTGGAAAGAGAGAGGAGGAGTCGAGAGTAAAAGAGAGCGTTTTGACGATTGATGCACTTAAAACGGACACTACTGAAGAAAAGGAGAGTGTATTATACACATTACACACATTATACACTGTTGACCAACAACAGTCAAAATATTGTATTTACGTAATACAGCTATAACACTCTTAAAACAATGTTCTTTCTACATTCTGGTGTTTGTTTATTTCTGTCTTCATCCCAAATGTTATCAATTTGAACATCTGGACATTTTGTTTTTTTCTACTCTAAGTGATTTTGTGTCCGTTTCACGAAAAGACACTAGAGTTATAGAAAGGGATAACTTAGGGATAAGAGAACACAACGTAGCCTGAACCCTTGCTGAACTAACACAAACCCTTCAATGAGCTGTGTGTGTGTGACGGTGAGTGTGATAAAAGCCAGAGAAAACATTGATGCTGTAGTGATTGTGGAGAGAGCTACATTTACATTTTAGTCATTTAGCAGACTCTCTTATCCAGAGCGACTTACAGTAGTGAGTGCATACATTTTCATACTGGTCCCGTGGGAATCGAACCCACAACGCTGGCGTTGCAAGCGCCTTGCTCTACCAACTGAGCTATATAGGACTACGGGACTAGATGGAAGTAGACCGACTCCCTCTCTGGCTCCTACCCCAGGGACAGGCCACCCTAGAGGGGATTAAATCGTGCTCATCTTCCCTGGGCTGGGTAAAGCCCCAGATTACCCACTGGTCAGCATCCCTTCTAGGTCTGCCAGTCTGGCTCTGGTACTCCAACCACAGATAGAACCAGGGATGAGTGTGTGTACACTGTATGTCCCTGTCGGATGGTCACACAATGTTTGTGTGCGCGCATCTGGACTGGATGATGGCAGAGCACTTTGTTAAAGTTTTGTGCGTGTGTGTGTGTGTGTGCATTCTCCATACAATGTGCGTAGGTACTACGTAGTCTCACTGTAAAAGGCCATCTCCCCACTGACCCAGTTTGACAAGAAAGACATGGATTCAGAAAAGAGAGAGAGAATGATAGGGATAACCTTTGATAGGAAGACAAGAGGCAAGGCACCCTCACTCTCTACAACTGTACACGTTTAGATCCAACCCTTAATCCTACAGCTCTCACAGGCTTACCACTAGACTGGTTCTACTGGACCGTCTCCTAACACACACACACACACACACACACACTAGGATTTAATCCTTACATCAAAAGAAAAGAAGGGGGAAACCGGCTTTCCGTTGACTTTAAGTCTTACAATACAGTACAGCGTCATGGTTCAGCCATCCTACGTCAGCATGAAATCAATTTCCGATGAGACAGATTAGGAGGTTCTTCCCGTTAGGAACAGTAAATGTTACATAACAAAGTCAGAATATTAGCATGGAAGTAAGAGAAAAAGTCATTGGGGTCACTTTTCCCTTTTACCAGTGGTGACGGTTGGGTTTCTTTTCCACATTGTGACCTATTGTACACACAAAGGCGCGCGCACACACACCTCTTTCTAACTCCACGTCTCCTGGCCACACTTCACTCCATGCTGCCATCTCTACCGGACAAAAGCCAGTCAGGACGTTATGAGAATCCACAAACTCTTTCCCACCAAAGACAGCCAATGGAAGCAGCCAGACGGGTTCTAAAATGCAACCAAGGTCCAATGACAGAATGGAGGGAGCAGCAGAGCCATGGCTCTGGGGGGCAGTGGGAGAAAGAGTCAGTGTGGGCATCTCACGCTACCTCAGACCCCCCAGGGTGGGTGAGAGAGGGATCCAGGCCATATCAGGGCACAGAGGGTGAGAGAGGGATCCAGGCCATGCCAGGGCACAGAGGGTGAGAGAGGGACCCAGGCTATGCCAGGGCACAGAGGGGTGAGAGAGGGATCCATGCCATGCCAGGGCACAGAGGGGTGAGAGAGGGACCCAGGCCATGCCAGGGCACAGAAGGTGAGAGAGAAGAATAACAGTTATGTTACCTCGTTCTCCACTGCTGTAGGTCAACAGGAGGAGAGAAGGAGCCCCTTAACCCTAGTTCTGGTCCGTGTGTGTGTGTGTGTCGTTGGAAGCAACATGTGAAACCAGTTGAAAAGGTGGGTGTACAGGACTAAAAAAACATGGCTGACAACATGAACAACAAATTAGAGCCACATCAGTGTTCCTCCTTACTATGTTATAAACATTACTTTAGAGACACTTTGATCTCAATCTATGAAAAACACTTTAGCTATCATCATTACCATGAGGCAGGTATGGGTACTATAGCTATCATCATTACCATGAGGCAGGTATGGGTACAATAGCTATCATCATTACCATGAGGCAGGTATGGGTACTATAGCTATCATCATTACCATGAGGCAGGTATGGGTACTATAGCTATCATCATTACCATGAGGCAGGTATGGGTACTATAGCTATCATCATTACCATGAGGCAGGTATGGGTACTATAGCTATCATCATTACCATGAGGCAGGTATGGGTACTATAGCTATCATCATTACCATGAGGCAGGTATGGGTACTATAGCTATCATCATTACCATGAGGCAGGTATGGGTACTATAGCTATCATCATTACCATGAGGCAGGTATGGGTACTATAGCTATCATCATTACCATGAGGCAGGTATGGGTACTATAGCTATCATCATTACCATGAGGCAGGTATGGGTACTATAGCTATCATCATTACCATGAGGCAGGTATGGGTACTATAGCTATCATCATTACCATGAGGCAGGTATGGGTACTATAGCTATCATCATTACCATGAGGCAGGTATGGGTACTATAGCTATCATCATTACCATGAGGCAGGTATGGGTACTATAGCTATCATCATTACCATGAGGCAGGTATGGGTACTATAGCTATCATCATTACCATGAGGCAGGTATGGGTACTATAGCTATCATCATTACCATGAGGCAGGTATGGGTACTATAGCTATCATCATTACCATGAGGCAGGTATGGGTACTATAGCTATCATCATTACCATGAGGCAGGTATGGGTACTATAGCTATCATCATTACCATGAGGCAGGTATGGGTACTATAGCTATCATCATTACCATGAGGCAGGTATGGGTACTATAGCTATCATCATTACCATGAGGCAGGTATGGGTACTATAGCTATTATCATTACCATGAGGCAGGTATGGGTACTATAGCTATCATCATTACCATGAGGCAGGTATGGGTACTATAGCTATCATCATTACCATGAGGCAGGTATGGGTACTATAGCTATCATCATTACCATGAGGCAGGTATGGGTACTATAGCTATCATCATTACCATGAGGCAGGTATGGGTACTATAGCTATCATCATTACCATGAGGCAGGTATGGGTACTATAGCTATCATCATTACCATGAGGCAGGTATGGGTACTATAGCTATCATCATTACCATGAGGCAGGTATGGGTACTATAGCTATCATCATTACCATGAGGCAGGTATGGGTACTATAGCTATCATCATTACCATGAGGCAGGTATGGGTACTATAGCTATCATCATTACCATGAGGCAGGTATGGGTACTATAGCTATCATCATTACCATGAGGCAGGTATGGGTACTATAGCTATCATCATTACCATGAGGCAGGTATGGGTACTATAGCTATCATCATTACCATGAGGCAGGTATGGGTACTATAGCTATCATCATTACCATGAGGCAGGTATGGGTACTATAGCTATCATCATTACCATGAGGCAGGTATGGGTACTATAGCTATCATCATTACCATGAGGCAGGTATGGGTACTATAGCTATCATCATTACCATGAGGCAGGTATGGGTACTATAGGCCATGGTGTGCACACAGTAGACGCAGTACAGTAGCTGTCTAAACTTAGACTCTGAACCAGACTGATCCCAGACCTGCCGTCATGTCCTTCAGTAATAGAGTGATTCCATGACAAGTATCAGACACACACAAAGGTCCTTGAGAAGCACCCAGGCAGACACACACACTCCACATGATAGCGTGTGAGAGATGAGAGGCGAACGAGCAAAGACATACACATCTATAAATATCAGAGAGGGATAAGGGGAGGAATGTGACCACTTTGGTGTGTGGATAGTGGTCATCAGCAGACATCTGAATATATGTGTCCGTCTAGGCAGTCTTGTAGTGTGTGTGTGTGTGTGTGTCCTAAGCTATCCGAAAAGGGAGGCCATACACTCCAATTAACCTTCAATACTGTTTGACCCACTTTCCACATTAAAATAACCCACACAACTCCCTACTCAAAGACAAAACCCTCTATATTTGGCACAGCCGTTTCTAACAAATGACAGAAATTGGCTTATTATATGGTAGACTTAAAGGAGCTAGATGTAGAATTTTTGCATTGTAATTTCAAAAAATATCCATAATATAGCTGCAGTAATAGTATAATTATATTTTTTCACAAACAAAATTATTTTGGACCAACACAAAATCGCATTCTAAAAATGCTGACTTTCTATTTGACAACAAAAGCCAGACCAGCTTCTGTTGTCAAGATGGGAAAACTGCACCCTCCCTCTCGTACATCGGCGTCACTAAAAGGCATGGTCATCTCCTACTCGAAGACAACGAACAATGGCAGACTGGCGCAAGCGGCCAATGTAGACATCGCTCTGTCATTTCCTGGTTGCTAAAATTCTAAACACTTACTTAATTTCAGTTTATGTGAGAAAACAAGCACTGAATAGTTGTGTTGTTGATCTAGCTAGATGCATGAGGAGATTGAATGGGAAAGACAGGCACTATTTAATTCCATCTAATTACATAGTGCCAATTTCAGCATAGCTCAAATGGTAATACCAAGTTCATTAAGCAATAATCAGATGCTTTTATCTTTACCCAACTTGGGCCTATAGTTAACACATCATTGAGTATAGCCCATGTGGGAATTAAACCAACAACTCTGGTATTGATAGCATCCTGCTCCATGCCTACTGAGCCATCAGAAGCAACAGAAGTTGTTATTGTGTTGGATGAGGTTCAGACGTGGCAGTGACCTGTTTGTGAGGGCTGAGGTGCTAACAGGGCTAAACAACTAGGCTTTGCTTAACCTAACTCTTTATTCACTCAGGTGTTTCCCTCCAGAAAAAGACAGAGAGAGAGAGAGAGAGGGAGAGAGAGACAGATAGAGTGAGAGCGACAGATAGAGAGAGAGCGACAGATAGAGAGAGAGCGAAAGATAGAGAGAGAGCGACAGATAGAGAGAGAGCGACAGATAGAGAGAGAGAGAGAGAGACAGATAGAGAGAGAGAGACAGATAGAGAGAGACAGATAGAGAGAGAGAGAGAGAGAGACAGATAGAGAGAGAGAGAGAGAGAGACAGATAGAGAGAGAGAGAGACAGATAGACAGATAGATAGAGAGAGACAGATAGATAGAGAGACAGATAGATAGATAGATAGATAGAGAGAGAGAGAGAGAGAGACCACTGACCATGCCACTACAATGAACTCTGACACTCAGACAAACTCAGGAGCATGTGCGCACGCACATACAAACACACATGCCCTTCCCAAATGTCAAGCCCCAAGCAGCTAGGGGCCCCTCTTGTTGCTATTCTCTTGCCCCTGGTGAGTAACGTGATCCATTCCCATGCAGAGATTATGTATACCGACCCACACCCAGAGTAGGGTATGGTATTGGCTAGCTTTAGCATAGCAACAGTGGCTTTGTCTCTGTACAAAATAATTATCGTAGCACTAAATGACTCTAGACTTGCCTAGTCAGAGCACAGACTAAACTCAACTTTACTCAGTCGAATATTTCAATAACTGTAGTAATATAATAATAATAATAATTGTCATAACGAGCTTATTTTAATATATGATCAAAGTGTATGTGGGGGGGTAATAGAACCTAAGGCAGTCATTTAAAGCATGCCAGAGCTTCTCTTGGACACTAAAGCTCCACTATGTAACCACATTCCAGACTTCTCTCTCACACCTTGTCTAAAGCTTCCTGCCTAAACTAGAAAAGACCTGCACTGGATTCACTAACCAATTAGCTGGGCTTAAACAACACCACCACAGGTAAACTGATGTAGGGCCAGGTGTTTTCCCATTAGGAGCGGTAGGTAGCTTAGACTAGACTAGTGTTTCCCAACTCCAGTCCTCCAGTACTCCCAACAGCACACATTTTTGTTGTAGCCCTGGACAAACTCACCTGATTCACTGGAGGACTGGAGCTGGGAAACACTGGACTAAAGGATGGAAAGGGAGAGGCTGGCCAGCAACTGGAGGGTTGCTGAACCCGGTTGGAATCCCAGGTTCTATGGGGAAATCTGTTGGGGATTGAGCTGCTAACCGGGGACTATAAGCATCCACCCTGGGAGAATGAGGGTGGGTAATAACTATAGGCCTAAGCCTCCACCCTGGGAGAATGAGGTTGGGTAATAACTATAGGCCTAAGCCTCCACCCTGGGAGAATGAGGTTGGGTAATAACTATAGGCCTAAGCCTCCACCCTGGGAGAATGAGGTTGGGTAATAACTATAGGCCTAAGCCTCCACCCTGGGAGAATGAGGGTGGGTAATAACTATAGGCCTAAGCCTCCACCCTGGGAGAATGAGGTTGGGTAATAACTATAGGCCTAAGCCTCCACCCCGGGAGAATGAGGTTGGGTAATAACAGTTTGGGCTATGTGGTGGTATTTAGTATCATGTGGTATCTGGTTTATTAAAACTGTCTCTCTGGTGTATTGCCTTAACCAGTGGGTAGAGTATCTGGTATCACAGGCTGTGTAAAGAGTTAATAAAGTGGGGTATCTGATATCAGAGGGTTAATTAAGTGGGCTTTCTGACAACAAGTTGAATCTGGTCTTTGGTGTTAGGGAGTAAAAATGTTATATGTCAAGTAGTAGACATTATATACCAGCTGGAGCACTTGCCTTTCAGTATCATTATGATGACTGATTCCATTGAGTTCAGCATATAACCTACTGTATGTTACTCATCATACATACTCTATAAACTGTGTCTAACTCGTGTGTGTTACACTGGGGTGGAGGAGACAGCAGAGAATTTTGAGGAGAAGAAGTAGGCTACAGTCTGAGTCTACAACTGTTGGTGAATAAGTCCTCCTCAATGGGAGGTGGTCATGGTGTCTGGTGTTTTAGTTGATGAAGTCAGACAAAGAAAAGACTGTTAAACTGTACTTCCTCTTGACTAAGTTTTACACTGGAGGAAATTGAATTAGGATTCACCCAGGATTTTGACATGGGATGTAGATTCAAACATAAAGAGGTGTGTGTGTGTGGTGTGTAAATGCAGGCCAAAGCCAGGAGGAAATTCATCAACCTGACAACTAATGTTTTCTGAAATGGTCAACTCTGTGTTTCCCAACAAGCTACTGAAGAAATGTAAATTAATCTAAATATTTGCCTTTTGCTTAAATCATCTAAATACAAATACACAACAGGAATACAGTTCCCTGGCAGATTCTAAACATTGACACACTACTAGTAGGCAGGTACTATCAGGTAGTTTGCTGTGGTAAAAAGTTAAGTGTTATAGCAGTTTGCTTACTCAGTGGATTTCCTCCATATCAATGCAGCAGGATGACAAGTATATTTGCCTGGCTGGCTGGCTGGCTGGCTGGCACAAGGAAGCAAAACAACCAAAACATGCCAAAGTCAAAGACAAGCATCAGCACGAAAAAGTACGAAAATGTATGCACTCACTCAGTACCTTAAGTCGCTCTGGATAAGAGCATATGCTATAAATAAATAAATCGAAGATACAATTGAGTCAGCTTCAACATAAGTCCCTACCCTCAAAATAAGATAGTGTGTGGATTGTGGAGGGACAACAATTAGGCTATCAAACAGGGAATTGATTTCACGTTCATCTTTGAGGACTGGAGACAGAAGCATTCGGCTTGTGAGAAGGTTGGTCGTTGGCGCGCCCGCTCCGAGGTCCAAATGTCGCTTTGAAGCTTACTTTGAAGCCCCCTAGCCACAGGCGCCCCAGCTCGCGCAGATGGTCAGTGCATTGCTGGAAATCGATCACATTTGACAGGACTCACGCCCGTAGAATAACCGTATTAGCATAACTTCAAACCTAACTCAAACACACGCCATGTGTTTAATCGACAGTGGCACGCCCTCCTCTTGTTTTTACCAATACTATGTGACAATCTGTTATTCATTCATTCAAATATGAAAAACCCCGTTAGCTATCCTCAAGTAGCTTACTGCATTATAAGAGTTTAAAGTAACATATCTTTTCTCATGATTAAATAAAATAATACTAATAGTCTCGTATTAATGGCTGCATCATTTTATGTTACAAAACTATCATTATGATGCTGTACACAGCATATTGGATACACTTATTACTTTTTAACAGTATGCCTAGGCTACTGTATACAAGAACTGCCCAATGATTTATAAACATCATTGGGACTGACTGGGTAGTCTAAAAAAAGCTGCTTCAACAATATTTAGTGTCGAATGCAAGATAACCAAAAACAATATTAGGATCACACTTACGGATTTTGATTTTCTTGTGATCGAACTTGATGACAGCATTGTGTAAAGTTTCTAGGCGCACTTGAATCCTGCAGGATCTTTGAAATACCATTCCAGCCTCCATCTCAATCCCCAGAAATATGTCGCTTGCATTTCGTGATAGGTCGGAAAGTTGGTGAAGTATGTTTATCATTGTATGAGAGCAAACCTCATCCAACGCTGTAAATAAAACAGGCTTCCGAAGTTTGCGTCCATCCACCACTATGAAAGCCCCATCTTCTTCACCCAAAGTTTTGCCATCCCTCCCGGGCAACCGAGACACATGCCGCGGCTCCACGATTCTTTGGTGGAACGGCATTTTTTGACGAACTCCAGGGAAGACAAAACAACAAAAACTACGGTCACAAGGTTTCTACATTAAACCCCAAGAAACTGATTCAATGCTGCTATTGTTTGTGAAGCTACATGATCCTTACATCCCGCCATATTTTTCAAAGATACGAAATTCTGCTGTATGGAGACGTTGCTCCCAAAGTCTATTCAAATCCAACGAGATCCAGCAGAGGAAAGTAGGGGGAAAGTACGAGTAAAACTCGGAAAACTACTCCCACCTGTGGTAACTGGAACTGGAGTCTGCTTTCTGTATCTGCGAAACGGGGAAGAAACGTTTACCTGCCTCCCCCTGCTGCCGAGCTTAGGCAGGATGGAAAATCCGGACTGGATCCCTGTACAATGTGAAGTACAATGTGTGTCCAACAGCATTTATTTTCCACGGAAATGTGCATTTGGTTTTTGCCAGTTACAATTATGAAGGTGAAGATAGACATTGGACACTAGAAACATTCTAAACATTCTCTGAACATTGTTTCACTCACATACTGTATGTCCAGGGCTATTGTAGGCAACATTCCTGCCATTGCACACTCTGGTTCCCTGGAAGGCTGGACCCTAAACTCACGTCCAACAATAATTCCAAGGCTATTGTTGATAAGAGTCATTCAGATGTGTCTGAGTCCACAGAAGAAGTAAAAACTCTAGGCTGAATTTAGACAGGCAGCCCATTTCTGATTTTTTTCCACTAACTGGTCTTTAAACCAATCACATCAGATCTTTTCACATCAGCTCTTTTTCAGAGCAGATCTGATTGGTCAAAAGACCAATTAGTGAAAAAAATATCAAAATTGGGCTTCCCGAGTAAACGCAGCCTAAACTGAGCAGCGCAATGTCCAGTTGGCAGTTGGCAATCATTTCTATCACTCTCTAAACATGAGTTGTGTCCACCTCATCCGCCCCCTTGTGGTTTCAAGTGAACATAACAGCATAGTGAACCATCTTATTTTTGACTGGCAGTGTGGTAGATCAAGTTGCCATACTTGTTCATGGCATGTTGCGGAATGTCTACTATAATTCTAAATCAACCAACAAACAATGTTCAATGCTGTGTCTTCAACATCAACATAACCAATTGTGCAAAAGTTGCCAACCCAACAAGACAGGATTTCACAGGAGGCTTACTCTGCACTTCTCTTTCCTGGTGACATTTCTATCTCTATGGCAATTTCCTATTTGAATATGGAAAGGATGTCTGAATGGTTCTAATGTTAGTCACTTCCCCTCCTGTATCCTCCCTACAGTAAAGAGGTTTAGCTGGAAAACAGAATGTGGATGACGCATCTGTCACCGGAGCAGAAACATGCTTCAAGGCCAAACCCAATGAGCGCCATAAAATACCAATGAACTGTGTGACAATTACACAACTCCAGTGGCCTCACTTATAACCATTGCGTAAATTTAACACAAAATATCTGCTGTGCATTTCTGAAAAGACTGCGCAGTCACAAAAATACCCATGTTCCCCGTTATAAATCAGACCTGTCTTAAAACTGTGCGCGTGTGAACGAGCATTATAACTCTGCCTGAAAAACGCCGATCATTCACCTTTTATGGTGACAATAACGCCCTTATTTGCTGTATACTTTGGAAGTATTGGAATTAGGCCAAGACAGTATCTAAAGAATGGCGAACTTGATCAAATATCTGTGGAGGTGTTGACATAATGTTTTCTTTTGCAGTGACATTTGCAGTATCTGACAGTTTCTGAAAGACAAAAACAATTGCAGATTGTTGTGGACCTGTAAACAGATCGATTGAATGCAATGTTTTACATTAACTGTTTCCCGAACCTAAATATGCTGCACTGCCGACGAATTCTGAAACATAGAGCAAAAACGTGAAATTATAATAGCCTATCTAATAGGCCCAATGAAATGAGAGGTGTGCATGGTAATGTGTTGTATGGCTGGTTACAACCCAGGAATACAGTAGGTAAGGAAAAGGTGAGGAATTTATTCTCCAAAAGGTTAGGATATACAGTCGTGGCAAAAAAATATTGCCACCCTTGCACTCTTTTCAAGTAACTCACAAATTGTCCCTAAAAATAAGTTGAAATTGACCAAAGTATTTGGTCTCCAAAATTCTTTATTTCACTGTTAATATTACAGAACCTTTGTTTTTGATTCAGAACTTAATATATCAATTTAAAATCAGAAAATAAACAGAAATGGCATTGACAAAATTATTAACACCCTAGACTTAATATTTGGTAGCA
This sequence comes from Coregonus clupeaformis, assembly GCF_020615455.1. Classification (NCBI taxonomy): domain Eukaryota; kingdom Metazoa; phylum Chordata; class Actinopteri; order Salmoniformes; family Salmonidae; genus Coregonus; species Coregonus clupeaformis. The sequence goes on from NC_059224.1 coordinate 22,785,217, forward strand.
GTCTTTGGTCAAAATAACTGCAATCAAGCGCTTCCTATAGCCATCGATTAGCTTTCTGCACCTCTTTACTGGCAGTTTGGCCCACTCCTCTTGTGCAAACTGCTCCAGTTCTCCCAGATTTGAAGGGTGCCTTCTCCCAACTGCCGTTTTCAGATCTCTCCACAAGTTTTCAATGGGATTTGGATCTGGACTCATTGCTGGCCACTTCAGAACAGTCCAGCGTTTTGTCTTGAACCATTCCTGGGTGCTTTTTGAAATGTGTTTAGGGTCATTGTCCTGCTGAAAGACCCATGATCTTTCGATGGAGAACCAGCTTTCCGACACTAGGTCCAACATTGCGCTCCAAAAAGCCTTAATATTCTCCTGATTTCATGATGCCATGCACAATTTCAAGGCACCCAGTGGCAGAGGAAGCAAAGCAAACCCAAAACATCACTGAACCTCCTCCATGTTTGACTGTAGGGAGGGTGTTATTTTCTATGAAGGCTTCATTTTGTTTTCTGTAAACATTGAGATGGTGTGCTTTACCAAAAAGCTCTAATTTGGTCTCATCTGTCCACAGGACATTCTCCCAGAAGGATTTTGGCCTGTTCAGGTGTGTTTTGGCAAATTGCAGTCAGGCTTTCTCATGTCTCTCTCTCAGCAGTGGGGTCCTCCTGGGTCTCCTACCATATAACCCCCTTTCATTGAGTTGGCGACGGATGGTGCGAGTTGAAACTGTCGTACCTTCTGTCTGAAGGTCAGTTTGAATCGGTGTGGCAGTTGATCGAGGTGATTTCTCCACCATTCAAACAATCCTTCGCTGCAATCTTCCATCAAGTTCTCTTGTGGCCACGTCCAGGGAGGTTGGATACAGTGGCATTGGCCTTAAACTTCTTGATAACATTACGTAAAGTGGAAACTGGAACATCAAGGTCTCTGGTGATGGACTTGTAGCCTTGAGATGGTCCATGCTTGGCTACAATCTTGTGTCTGACCTCAGATAATTCTCTGGTTTTCTTGTGACACAAAACAGGAGAATGAGTCCCTTTCTCTATTCAAACTGGTTGAATGAGTGATTTTTATATTGCAGGCACCTTCTTGTGGTGAGTTCAATTCCAAAGTAAAGGAGAATCAACTACTTGAAATCTAATTATTTTTAACTACTTCTAGAAGGTGGCAATAATGTTGTCCAGGCCATTTTAGGATGTCTTTGTGGAATAAGCTAACATTTAGTCAGTTATTCCGATTTTTTTGTTTTGTTCAACTGCAAACCAAAGACATACATATGTGGATACCCGAAGATATTTCAATTTCAACCGTTCTGGAAGTAATTGTGCATTATTTGAAAAAAGTGCAAGGGTGCCAATGTTTTCGTCCACGACTACGTATTATGTATATAAATTAAATAATGTCTACGCAAGAAATTTCACATTACATTATTCTGACGTAGCCTACAAACGTGTAAGGAAAAGGTCAACCGTCTGTTCTACCGTTAAACTGCGTATAGAGCAAAAAATAGGCTGCTTGAAATAGCTCATCTATTTGCTACTGTGAGGTGGGTCACTTAAATGAGAGATAGGATACCATTCGTCCCAACTTGTAGGCTATTTCGAGAGTAGCCTATGAAAGCATCACAGTCAGAAAAGGTGAGGAATTTATTCTGCAATGATCATGGAAATTAAATAAATAGGAAATATAGGCCTATACCTATTTCTAATTATTTTAGAATGCAAAGATATCTATTTTTCGCTCTTCTCACTGACGGCAAATGATTGCATGTTATTATATTTAGCTAGGCCTACCTGTTCTTTTGTTATGAATAGGAGTTTCATAGATTCCCCATTTGCAATGCAAGACTTCAACCCCTAGAAACGGTACGCATGCATTGTCTAAAGGGAGGATAAGCACATTCTCACGTCAAGTTTAGTTTTAATAAATGACCATTTTTGCATGAAAACTGGCGCACGCATGTTTTGGGTCATTTTGAGTGTACGCAACGTTTATAAAATGAGGCCCCAGGGTCCAAAGCATTATTCACTGGCTGTAAAATCCCCAATAAACCTTGTAACCATACATTAAAAAAATAATTTACAAGATTACTAAAAAAAACGTATGTAATGACACTGATGGTCTACTACATAACCTTAACTGTAACAAAATGTAGAACACAAATGTAATTTTCTTTCTCCTTTTTTTACATTTACATTGCACATTTTCTTTTTTATAATACATGTGAGAAGAAAGACATTCATGTTATAGAAATGAGCATAAATTTAATCAAGATTAAATATATCCCCAGATTATTCTTCAAACTCATACAGATCAAAAAGAGTCAAAGCAATACAAAAATGGATGAGCATTTTTCCACATTTCATTCAGTCTTTCAGTTTACACTTGAGTTTGACTTTTTTTGGGGAACAATGTACATAATCTCATTCACCATACTACAGTGCATCAGTTCTCAACCCATTGTCTTTTCCCGTCTCTCGAACCCACACTTAAAATCCATTTATATAATTATTTACATACAAGGCTTGAACAATTTGTATCATTAGGCTACCAGTTGGTGAGCAAAAGTACTTTAAACAAATGAACAAAACAACGAGGAACTACAACTAGGAGAGGGAGTTGTGATTAGAATAGAATCAGGCCTACCAATAAGCCAGTTTCTTTCTGACCCCAGTTGATGACACTGTGCAACTCTGCTCGGCACAGTGAACGTTAGTACGTGTTAAAGTAATGTCAGGCATCTTTCATTTGAAAGGAGACTTGGAAATCCATCAGAAACCAAACAATAGTATGATTAATCGAAAACAGTCTTTCAAAAGAAGCACACAACTCATCATCAACAAACCCTGTTGGCTATCCGACTTAAAGTGAAACACAAAGCATGCAGATGTAAGGTAGGTGAAGTCTGACTGAACAATACCAAATAATGCCAACTAAATAAACTACTAAGAGATCATAAAAGTTAAAACACACCTTTGGAGCTCAGTAACTGATTACTCTCAACCAGAGACATGAACGACCAGAGAGCTAGACGTGATCATCAATTTATTAGAGATAGTCCAAAGTCATATTTGAGATGACAAATCTGAATCAATCCATCAAATGAAGACATATATGACAGATATAAATACAGCAAATATTGTGTTTGCCTGTGGATTTCTGAAACGCTATAGAGATGTAACAGTGAAATGACCAAAACAAAGGCAAAAATCTTCTTGAGTTGTTAGCTGTCAGCTCGTATGTATGAGTCAGAAATCACTTGTGACAAACTCAACTCACAGAATGGTCAATAGAGGACAGTGTCCAGTCTCCCTCAGAACAGACATGGAGTGTGTCCCAATACTCTTTACTGGCTTGCTTCCTTGCACCCTTATAGGGAAAGATGGATAGGTTTCCATCCTTATCATTTTAACCTGTCATGTCCTTTGAGACCAGTGGCCATAAAGAAAAGGAAGCATCTAAAGCAGGGGTCCCAATTACATTCAGCCGTGGGCAGATTTTTCCTTGAGCGGATGGTCGGGGGCCAACAGTTATAAATAATTTGTACACTGCAAATTGACTGCAACAATCCAAAACAGATAAAGTATTTGACAAAAACGGAATAATTTCAACCCTTGATTACATAGGGATACGATCACATTTGCCGTTCTATTTATGTATGGGAATACTTAGGAACAGCTTTCCTACATTAAAATCACTGAGCTGATTTCCTGGTGATTTTAGTATGTCTAACACCAGAAATATTTAAACTTAAGGGGCCAAATAAAAAAATCACCTGTGACCTGAATTAGGCCCGCAGGCCGCCTATTGGGTAACACCGATCTAAAGACTCAAGAGACATGTCTCCTGATGCAGGGAGGCCACTGTTTGGAGATGAAATACACAAAAATATTATACAGACACAAAAATGATCCTACTCTACAAGAAAATGGCAAATAATACATATTTATTAAATCCTTTTTAGACATAATCTCACATTTATCAGCATTCCATTTCGAGATGCCCAACTTTACAAGGCCTCCACCATACTTTTCAATGTACATGTCATATCCCCTCTTCCACCCCTATACCCTATCCCCACCTCTCGATTATCCCTCGCTCAGTAGAATAGCGCCCAATACCAAATTGACCCCTAACCCCTTCTCCCGATGCACTTGTGGAGATGTGAAAGGTTTGCATAGATAATAGCGATAGGATAACAGCTCCACCTTGCCCTCTGATAGGCTAGCCGTATTGCTTATGCCTATAATCCAACCCTCTCAGATCCCAGAAGGGTGTAGGTGGTAGGGGCTAGGGGTTCATGTGGATCTGGACGTAGCTCTTTCCGCTGCAGCGTTGCCACTAGAGGAGTGATTGACTGTGTTTTAATGTGTGTTACTCAGTGTTGGTCTAGAAGGGACTCCTGCTATAGTACAAATGCATGGTGCTGTAGTAGTGTGTTTGTGTGCCATTCTGTTTGTCCAATGACTTCTCTCATTGGACAAAACCATGTATGGACTTCATTTCTGTGTTAACCCATAGTGGGCTGGAAACATTTAAACTCCGGTTAAGAAGTGTCTCAGTCAGATAGAAGCACAGCCATAACAATGACATGACAACATAGGCTGTGGGTTAGATGACGTTTGGGCAGTGAACACAGTCATTAAATACAAGAGTCCTAGAGTTGGTCTCTAAGAGAGAGAAGACAGGCGGCGAATACACTACAGTGTTAACTCATTCCCAAACTCCACAGGCTCAGACGAGTTGTATGCAAACACACAAACACACACAGATAGAAGTCCCATCTCAAAACTGAGTCTGACGCATTTGTCGCCCTCTGGTGGTCTAGTCCAGAACCGATCCTCTCACCACCCCCTCCTCACTTCACATACAGACACACACCCTCCCCCCTCCCGTAGTCTGTCTCCAGGCTTATCTGGTGTAGTAGACTCTGTAGTAGACGCTCTTGGACCTCCAGAGAGAGTAGGAGTTGTCAAACTTGAGCAGGTAGACTCCACGGCCGGGATATTGGTGACTGCCGGCGTAGACCTCCTCGTGACAGTCCCGCCGGTACACCGGCACTATCTCATCCACCTGGGGCTTCCCAGCCCCCTTCTTAAGCTTCTCCTCCTCCCTAGGGGGCTCCCCTGAAGATAAGGGGGAACACAGACCATCAGGAGGGCTGTCTGTAGCTACTGGATATTCATCATGACTGAGGTGGCATTCAAGATGTGTGAAAGGACCGTACACATATCAACAATAAGGGGGAACATGCAAAAAGAACATGAGCCCTGACAAACAAGCAGGAATAACTCCATTAAGAAAGTGAGGACTAACTAAATGGTTTTATTAAACTAGGATAGTCATCTCAGTAGAAATGCATCACGGGTCTCACTAAACAACCAGTAACATCCTATTAGAACACAAGCAGCCTATCTAACAGTGCTCCTCCTCCTCACCTTCCTGATCCTCGTCTTCGTCGCTTGACTCGCTGACGTGCACGCTGACCGAGGCGTTGGTGGCATCCGTCCACTCGAAGAGGACTCCGAAGCCGATGTCGTAGTGGTCCGTGGCAAACTCCCAGAAGAGGTAGGAGCCCTCCTCGTGGGTGGGCACGCGCACCGTCACCACCTCGCCACGACCCACCGTGATCACACTATCCACATCCCGTCTGATCTTCTCCTTGAAGTCCTTGATCTGGGGCCGCGTCCACATGGAGGGAGCCGCGATGACCGGGGGAGAGTCTGCTGGACAGAGAGAAGGGAAAGTAGGGGAGGAAGATAGAGGGGCGTGGAAATATAACATGGGCGGATTGGGCACCGTGTACATGCATTTCTCAGGTAGACATTTTCAGAAAAAGACTAATAAAAAATATATATCTGCTTTTGAGTACTTTTAGATAAAACGTCCTTTCTCCATTAGAGTGGCATCTTAAGAAACTAGATGAGGCAGTAATGGCTTTAGGGCAACACTGGCACACTGTCTCCTTGTTCTATCCCGCATGAACAGAGTAGACAGAGATACTCTGCTGTTACAGATGAATTAATTCCATGGCTTGATTCCAAACCAGAAATTGGCCTCCTCTGTCCTTGAGAACTCCCTCCTCAGAGACCTGAAAGAACTGTATCAATGAGAGCACAATGGGCAGTAACTCCTCTTAGCCAATCGGAGGGTTAGGGTGGAGTCATTCACGTATCCCTTACACCTATTCATCTCTTTCTGATCCCCAAGGACAGAGGGTAAGGTATCACATTTACAGGTTGGAATGCAGCTATACCGGTTGGTCTGTGGTGTGTGTGCTATGCAAGGAGAGACACCAGGAAGGCCCAACCACAACTACACCATATATGCAGCTCCTGGATCGGCCTCTATAGCCATCTGAAGACCCACAAATAGAAAACTGCATGGAGGACAATCATACTCGACTCGAGTGATCGCCGACGATACCTGGCCGGTGTGTGTGCACGTGTGTGTTTGTACCTGGCCGATGCGTGCGTGTACCTATGGGCCCATTCTCAGTGACCTCATCAGCAGGCTCGAGGGGTTCTGGCTCTTTGTCTATGCTCTCAGAGTGGGAGTCTGACTGGCCGTTGAGCATGGGGACCTCCTCTCCAGCAGGGGGCACTGCAGCTAAAGTCTCACTGGTGACCTCCAGGGTGGCCTGCACCACCGCATCCTCCTGCTGCTTCTGTAAGGCTGCCTGGAGGGGAGAGATAGGGGGAAGGAGGAGGGTCAATGACTGGGAGGACAACATGACCAAGACATTTCTGTATAATCTCTACATTGTATTCTCTTCATGAAAATAAAGGTAAGCACTGGTTGACATCTCTAATGAGAGACTTAAAGGAGCAACAACTTACTAATCGTTTAGTACTGCTTATTACCTTATATCTGAAACAGATGTGTTGAGATGTGGAGTGCATAGGACATTGTGTTGTGTGTGTGTACCTGTTGCTGAGCCAGCTGAACCTGGTATAGCTGCTGCATGTACTGTTGGTAGTGTTGTTCCTGTAGCTGGCGTATGAGACCCAGCTGCTGCTCAGGGCTCTCTGGGTACTGCTGGGCAGCATACTGCTGGAACTGCACCGCCGTCTGGGCATTCAGCGCTGCCATGATCTGCTGTCTGCAGACAGGGAGGGGGAGGATGGAGGACACCATCAACTCAGCGCCATTCAACAAACACTGGACTACCATAAAAAGCTTCATACACACAGTACATAGAGGTTAAGCTGAAGCTAGATAATCAGACTTATCACATCACACACAGTACTCACTTCTGCTGCTCCACCCGTAGCCTCTCCTCATCCAACTGTCTCCTTTCCTCCTCCTCCCTCTTCAGCCTCTCCTCATCCTCGAGCCTCCGCCTCTCCTCCGCCTGTCTCTGTCGCTCCTGCTCTTCATCCTCCCGGCGCTGTCGTTCCTCCTCCTCCCTCCTGAGGTGAAATGGAAGGAAACAGAGACCAAAACAAGACAAACTTGAGAAAATTCCCTAAATCCTAGGCTAGGGTAGAGTTTACATCATGTTGCTCTCATGGGCAGAAATGTCTGTCTGTTTGTCCTCCTGGCCATCTTACCGTTTCCTCTCCTGCTCCTCCTTCTCTATTTGGTGGGAGGTGACGTAGGGAGCGAATAAATTACAGCATTTGTTCAACAGCTTGACAAACTCCACCATGGCCTCCTCCTTCTCCATGTTACCCAGAGCAGCCCACTCTTTTCTACACAAGGAAGAGAGAGAGATGGTGGCAATGGGACAATGACTTAGGACAAATAACAAGAATAAAACGTTCAGTCCAAGGTTTGCTTACGTGGTCTGCAGTAAGGGGTAAAGAGTTCAACCACTGAGTGTCAACATGGGCCATCAATTGGTGCACATTTACGGAAAAGTTCCACAATCTGTTCCCTCACATTTCCTGTTTACTGGAACACAGCAGCAGTACTAGGGCTGGAGCTGCTGCTGGAGTTCAACGGTCACACACACTGGGGAGGGGTGGGGGTTACCTGCGGTCGTTTCCCAGGACGTCAAAGAAGCCCACCTCTGGAGAGGCGTCGAGGTTGTATGGCCCCAGTAACACCTGCTTGTGGAGGGCCACCAGACGGAGCTTCTCCTCATAGGTGGGGTGGAAGGCCTTGCCATCCTTATCTGAGGACAAACTAATGGTCTAGATTCCATACTGCAATACACTAGCAAGGCAAATATGTCATCTGTTGATCATTTAACCGATTATTCATTGCTAGACACTCAGGCCTATATTGGAAATGGCACTCTATAAAATGGGTCATTAAAAATGAAAGTTATGTTTTGTTTTCCTCGTTCCAGAGAGAATACCTTGTTGCTAGCGAATGATGACTTACATAAATGTCCCTTTTATAGTGTACAGTCAGCGAAGGAGCAACTTAGCCATGTCTGAGCTTGGTCATAGACAGAAGCCTCAATTTAGACTAAATCTAATGAGAAGGGAGAAAAACATGCTCCATTTTAATGCACGCTCCTTACATTGCCAATGCCCTTTGGGAGAAATTAACAATGCATGCAATGCACAGCTTCACTGAAGAATAGGATGAGTCCCGTTTTAGAACCAGTTTGCACAATGCTCAAAATCACCTGGAGGGCTCTCACAATAATCCAGCAGTAAAAATGGATTGGATGTTTGAAACTTAGCGAACACACCCATGTGGGAGAAATAGGCTACTCCTTCAATGTTTCCTTAATCAGCAGCCCTATATATTCTTTATCTTCCCTCTACAGATCTAGGCTGCATTTAATTCCAGAAACGTATCCCCTCCCCTATGCCATTGTTCACTCCACAAGCGTAGATCTGAGATGATTGAGTAGGTGTGTAGGTAAGCAATAGCTCCACCTTGTTTCGGCCACACTGCTTTTAGCTATTCAGTCCTGTCAGAGGAGCAGAGAACCAGGGCAGAATGCATGCATGTGTGCTTTAAAATGTCAAATTATTGTTACTCTATTGAAGGTGTACATCTGAAGTGATGGTGTTGGCATTGGCTCAGACTCATTTCCAAGCTAATCCATTGGCTGTGAAATGTGTGTGTAGTCTGCATTCAATGGCCCATTAAAGGAAACCTAGGCACTTTCTTTTGATGTGGAGCCAACTGCAGTTAATGCATGTGAATTCTGAAGATTGGAAGGCAGTCAACCTACAATTAAGCAGTAAAAGTAACTAAACTGCTTGCAAGCTGTGTGCTTTAGATTATGCCTGAATGACTAGTCTTGTCTGTTTTAGTTCAGTAATCAATATAATAATTCAACATCTCAGAAATGACAGGTGTCAACATGTGTGTATGCTGATCGCAATGTTTATTTTGTATGAGTCATTAGCATTATGTAGTAGAATGACGTCTACAAATCTGTGTCTTGGAGTTGTATGCAATTCTGCCTCCTCGCCCGTAGCTAGAATAGCTGTATTAATGACAGGGTGTGTGTTTGCCACATACCAATCAAACTAGTTAGTTACTGGGTTGTCATTCACTAGAGACCAACTAGTAACGTTAAACTGGCAGTTGGTAGCTACGTGGAGGAACCACATGACCATATCGACACATGACATGTCAAATTAAATGTTGCCTCATCTAATCTGGACTAGACAGAGCTACGCCGTTATTCTTTCGTTGTCTGAATATCAATTCTGTCAACGAGACAACCTGAAAGAACATCCAGCAATCATGTAGATAAAACATTTTATTCGGAGATTCTGATTGATGAAAAAGCTTCAAGTTGCAGTGGCATTTTGACAGCTAGCTAGGCATCATAGTTAAACAAGTGGCTAGCTGGCTAACATTAGCTAGTTAGCTAATGTACCTCACAACAACAAAAAAATGGGTTGAAACAGCTAGCTAGCTACATCATGTATTACCAAAACACGATTTCAATTCCATTACATTGTTATCATTAAATAGGAATAAATATAAAATACCTTTGAAGAATTTCAAGGCTAGCCCGTATAGCTCCAGCAAACCAAAGCCCCATTTCCTCTCTATCGTGGTTTTGGCAGACTCGCCTTCCTCCCCATCGTCCGTGCCTTCGGCGGCGCTCTGGTCCTCGGCCTCCTGCTCCGCGGGCACTGGGTCCGGTTCAACGACTTGCTCCTGCTCGCCCTCTGGATCAGGGCTGAGGGTGAGGCCGTCGATGGAGACTTCGAGCCGGCTAGAACTGCCATTGTTGATGTCGCCGCTCTGAACCTCTGTCGCCATCATGCAGAATATGAGCTGCCTGAAGCGGCCACGTACTTACTTCCGATTTAATTTAGCGGAAGTTCCGGGAGATTCTGGGTCGTCACTAGTTACCACAGCCACAAATGCATAACCCCCGCCCCTTTCTTCAATTTCTCTACTTAAAATATGATTTTAAACCTAACCCTAAAGTTAACCACACTGATAACCTTATGCCTAACCTTAAATTAAGACCAAAAAGCAAATTTTAGTTTTCAGGAGTATTTACGATATAGCCATTTTTACTTTGTGGCTGTGGTAAATAGTGGAAAGAGATTCTCCCTTACGAAAAAATATTGCCGTTAGAGTGCAGTATAACTGCAGTATGCTGCAAATATTGCGTCCAAAATATATATTTTTACTGCAGTTATTTTGAAGTGTAACTGCGCAGTTACAGTGAAGTATAACTGCTGTACACTGCCGTTATTCTGCAATTACTGCACCCAAAATATCACAGTCGACTGCAGTTACTGCACTTTTACAGCAGTTTCAAAACGGCATTCTTTTTTTGTAAGGGCTTTTACAAGATAAATAATAATGAAGCAATACCGGGTAGCTAAACAACAGGGCACATGCATAATTTTTTATGAATTCTACCTTTGAACCTTGGGGCTATGAATTCTATTTCCCCGCAACCAGACCCTCCAAATGACCATCTCCATTAATACTGGAAAGTGAAAATGACACTAGTGGCAGTAGCTACACACTGCATCTTTCTTCCAACACACACTTCCAGTTCTACGCCCCCCTACCCCAAAAGCAATAGGCATCCAAATGAACCACATTCAATAACTTTTGGATAAAATGACTTCAACTGTCCTCTTTTGGTTTTACTGTTTTAGATCAAGAATTGCAGTGGTTGAGAATCCTATCATCCTATGTTATCACCCACAGGTTACAGGCCTAAATAGAATAGACAACAGAACATCATAATGCTTGACATTTCCTTGTAAATCTCTGTGGTCCATTTCCCAGTCTGTCTAATGACAGGGTGTCAATGGGTCTATCTACAAAGGCTGCCTCCTATCACAGCTCAGCTGATCACTGCCTTGTGCATGATGCCCTGACCAGTCAGCCGCTCTCTGCTGTTTGATGTTTGAAAGGAAAAAGAGTTAATCAACTTTCTCCAGCCTTTAATCTAATTTAACAGACCTTATCAGCAGTAAGGTCAGTGGCAATCTTTGACTATGCTAGACATACAGTCAACAAGAAAGAACACAATTCTTAAATCTCCCTTCATGGTCCTCCTTTTTTTCTCATTATGAAACACTTTCACAACCTAATAAATGTATGACAGATCTGTTGTGAATAGTTTGCCTACATACGGCTGTGTGGTCTACATCTGCATCAAAAGCAGGCAAAAAAAAAAGAGGCAAAGGCAAGCAGTGATAACATAGGATGATAGGATTCTCAACCACTGCAATATTCTAGCCTTGGGGTGTCTGACTCTTCTTTTAATGTCTTGTGTAGGTGCATTTTTGGGTATCTGAAATGTGAATTATTCAAACATTTGCAAGCAAAATAAACATAATCGTTACGTTGTGAAACATCTCAGATATGTCCCTCACGCAGACTTAAGATTATGCACAAGAAGAAGCCTGAGAACATTGACCCAGGCCATTACACAAGATCAGGAACCTCAGGAGCCCAATGTTAGCATAATAACACTCTAGAGGCACACAGACAGACAATAACCAAATGTAGTTGGAGCCCTCAGACAAAGCCTGGCTTGTGAAGTGCCGTCATGTATAGGACTGGGGGGCCCAAGTGAAATGGATCGATAAATACGTTTCAGAACTCATGCATAATTGTTTCAGATTTAAGCTAATTGCATTTGTAACAAAGTAGTTGAATATGTTCAATCAACTATTTCTGTACTGGTACACATAGATGGATGAGTGTGAGTTTGATGTTGACCTCTTGACTTGACACCCTACTGCCCATTTGGAGGCAGGCCATTCACCTCAAACATACCCTCATGACCACCTTTGAACTGGGTTTGTGTATTGACATGCTCTTTGTTGATAGTGAGCGGTATGATTCATCATTATCATTTATAAGACCCACTGGGTCAACAAAAAGTAGGCCTACACATTTTACTATTCTGTATTTCCATGTAGGTCTGGTTTGAGACTGCCTCCATCACCTATAAAGTGCAAGATGACATAAATAGGCTAAACAAAACAAACATTTAAAAAGTGAACAAATGTTTTAAGTTGGCATTACACAATTCTAATTTGAAAGAAGTCTACAGCCATTGCTAAAATGGAATCATTGCTGAATATAGACGTATGGACCCCGAATTATCCGAAATAAAAATATTCTATATAATCTGTATGATCACATCCTCCCTTTGATTACTACTGGTCCCTCACTGCTTCAGAAGGGGGACCACCATTCCTTCAAAAAGCGAATAAATGCTTTCTCAAGTTGTGTATTGGACATGGAGACCTTTTCAAGCGAGCTTGTGCACACTACCGTTCAGGGTGTCGCAGATTCACACCTTTCTCTGGCCATCAGACGCGCTAGGAACAATGTGCGTCTCCAGTGCCAGCCGTCGCTAATTGCTCGCGCAATTCACACATTCCGTAGTCACCTTTGATCACAAGGAGATGAGGGCGGATATAAAACCGGGGATCAGGCCGTTGTGGTCAGTCAGATTCTGGGAATAAAGACTAGAGGAGAAATATGTCAGCCGTCCACGGAAAACTGAGGGTAGGAGACCTAACTCAATTCCAGATGTACCCCGACGGACACATGGAGAGGAATAGCATGCTGCATTCAGGTTGGTTACAGCGTAATTACGCTCACGTTAAGCGCAATATCTCTGTAAATCTTACTGTCTTCCTTCGTTACATTATATATTAATGCCATCGTTCTTGGTTTGGACAGATTATGGTGCTGCGGATAGGGAAAGCTACTTCAACTCTGCAAACTCCATGGGACAGCGAGCGGACAGCATGACCCATCGAAGGAAGAGAACCAACTTCACCCAGCAGCAGATTGGGGTGCTGGAGAAAGTATACTCCGACACCAAATACCCTGACATATACCTTCGCGAGAGACTGGAGGCTCTCACCGGCCTACCAGAGTCCAGAATTCAGGTAAGGCACCAGATTTACAAGTTGGCTAAAACACAAAAGTGAGTTTCCATGATAAAACTTGGCAAACTGCCATGGGCAACATTTTCTAGGCCTACCGACCCCAAAAAACAAACATGACTTTAAATGTGAAAAAAAAAACATAGGCTCTAATACGTTATCTTCCACAGGTGTGGTTCCAGAACCGACGCGCAAAGTCCCGTCGCCAGGAAGGGTCGTCCTTGTCCATGAAGCGCAACGGTTTTGCCGCCAACGCCCCCGTGGCCCCGTTCGCGCAACTCAATCACCGAATGCCCCAAGAGATTCAGAGAATGTTCAATTTAGCACTGGGGGACAACCTCAGACCACCACTCCACACCCGGACGGAAGAAACGCACGCCAAGACAACACTACCCACGAAAACGGGTAACTACGAACACTCGACTATCCCTTATGTTTACGATGCGTCCATAAATGGGAATAGCAGAAAAGTTGAGCAAATGAAACAAGACGAGTTGAGCGTTGCGGTTCCGTGCAACAACGTTCATCCGTATCACAAGGGAAATGGACTTTACATCAAGTCCCAAAGCAACATAAGCTGTAGTGCAGGTCCAAAACATGTCCTGGTTGAATATGACAACTTTCCCCCAAACAAGACCATAGGTCCCGAGATGAAAGTGGTGATCCCTCCTATTCCATCACAGAACAACTTCGGCAGGTCCTCTCCAAAGCAAATCGCGTGCCAAGTACAGCATCCTCAAGTTAAGACCAGACCTCATAACTTTGGCCACTTCTCTCCCATTCGTGCCAGCAAGGCTCAAGAGTTTTCTGATTCGGATTCAGAGTGGGAAAACGGTGCCATGTCTGGCTTTGGTGACTTCATGTGAATTTTCTGTCACTGTGAAATTGAGTGGTGGTTCATAACTTCAAAATGAACTGATGTAAGTTTGTTATAAAGATACACTTATTTATTGTATATTATTTTGATTGTCTTCGTTTTCAAACAGGCTACCAAATAAAATATATATTACATTTAATCTACCCGTGCTGTGTAATTTGTTCCTCACCTATCCTTATCAATTGTCACAAAGGCATGACATTAGTTTGCTTGGCTATATGTTTAATATAAAATGACAGCAAGGAATATTTACAAATTCCCATATACAGATTTACAAAACAAAAAAGGTGAAATGGAGAAATTCTGGGAACAAACATTTATCACCTCAGTATTGTGTTTGAATTTAGGTTACATGTAGGCCTGATGCTTCAACAGTGCCCTTTCGAGGCTGTCAATCCATTTGAGTCAACTGCATCAAAAACCAGAATTCTCATTTTACAAAAATACTCAAATCTCTTCAGTGCACACAAAATTACAAAAGCCATCTCAGAGGGTTACACAAATGTGAACGATAAATCAGAGTACTCATAAAGGTATTGTACAAATATCTACAATAAACAATTTTACAAAACATTCTTTAGCCTACCCTGTGCTTACTACCAGTGGAGTAAAGGAACACAAAAACATTGACTCAAAGGGAAGCTCCAAATGCTAAATCTTGTTTTATCACCAACTCTTAAAAATAAATATGGATTATAATATAAACTGCTTGAAGTACTGTTTGGCACATGAGACCATAGAATAAATCTACAACTGGAATTTTGTGTGTGAATTCTTGCAGTGACCAAAGTCTAGTCTATAGACCAGGGCCGGTTTGACATTACATTTTGTCCGTGTTCATTACAGTAAACAAATCATTTTCAAAGACATATATACAATAAAATCAAACATGTGGATGACAGACAGCTGTGAGAAAAGTAAGGATATTTCCCCACAACCACAGAAACATAGCCTACATGTTGAGCCAGATCATTTCAGTGGGGGCTTTTTGTTTGAAAGTCAGGGGATCCACAAACCGACCTCTTCTTTCACAGTCACTCGAGATAGTGTGTATGTTCCACTTAGTTGGTGCTGACCAGGCCGCTCTCTGTGTGTGTTCAGACCGTGTTGGTGTTGTTGGCTGCAAAGGCGTGGAGGTTTCCCAGCTGACTCAGACCACTCTGGATGTGGGCTACGTGAATCTCTACGTTGTTCTGGAAGCAACTGCACAGGCAGGATAGGACAAACATTAAGACCAGGTGAACATGCACCCACCATCTTGGCCATATTGCTATCCCTTCCTCTGAAGTCTTCCATCACTGTCATCCATCTCCCCTCATAACTCTAAATAGGACGAAACATTGGGCAGGATGGATGCGAACTGTAGAGGCACTCACCTGAGGTTGGAGGGGTCTATTGAGCTTTTTATGTCGTTCAGAGAGTCAGTGAGCGATTTAAATTCAAAGGAGTTCAGGTCTCCTCCCTCAGCCAGACACTGGAACACAAACAAATACATGCTCAGGCAAACAAATCAATTGAGTAGTGCTGTGATGCTGTGTCTGTGCACCATATACTAACCTTGATCTGCAGCAGTAAGGCAGTAAGGCCTGAGATGAGGTGTGTGAGGCTGGCGTTGGAGACGCACTGCTGGTCGTCACGGAGGGTGTTGGTCTGCTGCACCATCTCCTTGGCCTCCTCCTCACAGCGCTGACGCAGCTCTGTGGGCCGATCTGCAGGAGCCATGCCCTGATCTGGGGCCAGCTGGAGAGGACAGAGGGGCATACATGCTTCGATTCATATTGTCGTATAAAACTGTTCTGGGACCAGCCGAAGAAACAAATATGCAATTTATCGGCACAACGTCATTATTGAGACACCCTTCGTTGATTATCATCTAAAGACAACTATCGCTGATGTTTTGCTCGTCTCATGCCTTCTTGCTAAGTACACTCCTAGGAGGTAAGACAATCTGTTACACATCTAGCTGCAAGACAATGAAATATAATAATAATAATAAGCCATTTAGCAGATGCTTTTATCCAAAGCGACTTAGAGTCATGCGTGCATACATTTTTGTGTATGTGTGGTCCCGGGATCGAACCCACTACCTTGGCGTTACAAGCGCCGTGCTCTACCAGCTGAGCTACAGAGGACCCTTTTACTGAGATGAGACCGAAAGATGTGCCAGTGTGTCCTCACCTCATAGCAGAACTGCTGGACCTCGTGCAGCACCTTGTTCAGGTCTTTATTGAGCTGCTCCAGCTCCAGGACTGTGGTGGCATAACGCTTCTGGAACTCCAGGCCTATAGGCGTCGAGCACGATTTCTACAAACACACAACACATTTCAATGTTAAGCTGTATATATTTACTTTGTCACTTTTTTACTATTTCTATGACAGAATACACTATTAGGAACATTGTCTGTCATAGTACTGTCTTAGTATTTTCTGGGAGCCTACCAGTTTTTCAGCCTCTGCGTTCATATCCTTCAAGTGCTTGATGTGTTCTTTCTTGATCATGAGGATCTTGGAGAGCCTCGTCTAGGAGGGAGAGATTCTTAGTGGGACATATTTACGTTTACATTATGCTATATTATCCTAGAAGCAGAGCCAAGACAGGAAGACTGACCACTTGGACGAGGAACTTGACAGGGAATCCTCCGAGTGTGTCCCCGTCCGCTCCAGGGAGTTTGTTTTTCCATGGAGACTGGCTGATGAGGGGATCATTGTCCTGTCACAGGCATAGATGTGTCAATTCCGATAGCAAATAAGCAAAGCAATATTGAATTCAATTGAGTAACAATTGTCAGTCAAGGATCAGTCATAATCATGTTATAGCAATAGAAGTATATGAACCATTCACAGTAATCTCAAATAAAACTGTAACGACGTCACCTAACCAGTATCCCAGATTTCCTCAATCAGAAATTAATGATTAGAAGTGATGAAACTATAATGTGCATTGAAGTCATTGTGCACCGTTTCCTGCTTACCATGAGGACAGGTGTGGTGGCGGCGGGGTAGGTCACTCTGGGAGGGGTCATGAAGTTCTGGAAGCGGGAGGGTCTAAGTTTCTGTGCGAAGGTTGAGATGGGCATGGTCTCGTTGGGCTCGTTACTCTGGAGAGGGAAGAAACAATATAATTAAATCAACCTTATCGTTGGTAATACAGCAGAAAACCACTTATTGGCATTATCTTGTTCCCTTGTGAATTACTGCTGATTTCCATGTAGCATGTTTGTGATTGAAGGATGTTTCTAAATGTTTTGCTTTTTAAGTTGATATTTTTCCATGGACTTTAGACAGCACTGCTGGTGATGGACAAAGACTCAGGTTTCTCTGTACGTTTGATGTCTGCCGAGAATCCCTGTTCTAACATGTCAATGCTGAATGAGTGTAATGAAGACCAGGCGTACCAGCACTTCGTAATCAGGCACGGTGTGTGTGCCCAGCCCATTCCGGTCAAATGTCACACGGTAAGTAGCAGCGCCCGTATCCACGGCATCGATCTGCCCAGTGAACAGGCCGTCATGGACTCCCCTAAGACGAGCTGGAACACACAGAATCCATCTAATCTGGAGATTTACAGGGGACTTTAGGTGCTATGACTACAGGTTTGCTGATAGCTACTTTTAGGGTATGGGCTGCTGGTATTTAAGAAGTTATTTTAGTTGCCATCACTACAGTGTTTTACCGGTGACTTTGGTTCCTATGACGAGCGGCAGGGGGATCTCGTCGGGGAGGTCTTTGCAGTGTGCCACGTCAAAAAACTTCCTCTGCTGCAGCATACGCATCTTCTGCCTCTTCTGTCTCAGCGCAGTCCGCTCCTCAGCAAAGAACGCAGACGAACACCTAAAGGGGAACATTTAACTAAGTCAATTAGACACACAGAGCTGGTATACTTAGTGTGCATGAAAAAGACAACCAAGAAAGGTTTCTTTCTTTAATTAACATTCCAGGATATTTCCCTGAGATTCCACGGTGTGCACAAGATGTTTATCATTGGTGTCTCGAAATAATGAAAACAGAGAGGGATATTCATGGGGACAATCTATTCACTTCAAAAGGACAAAGAGAAATGGAGAGCAAAGAAAATCAGATTTGGAAGGTCAGTCTTTAAAAAGAGAATGTGCTGTAATAATGAACAATACCGTCTGGGTTTCCCCATCAGTCTCCTGATTGTACCCCACTCCACACGGGTCAACTTCCTGGTCTTCAGGTTGGGAAAGGATTCCTTCAGGCACAGGCAGAAGTCATTGTCCCCTTCAAATAAAGGTCTGGGTGGAGGAAAAGGTGGCAGAGGTCAAAGGAATTCCACACTGGGTGTGTGTGTGTGTAATACAGCTGTCGTGGTAGTGTAGCTTACCCGTCGATGTTAGAATAGAACCACTCGTAGATGCACCATTTGTGTGCTTTAGGAAGTTTGAGGAGGTTTCTCAACCTCAGCCCGATTCTCTGAGACACTTTCTTATCTGGGGTCGTCACATTAGCAAACTTCTGAAAGAAAACAATCAAAACAAATGAACAAGAATGAAGTCACTAAATAGTTTACAAAAGCACATTGGGTTATCCTGAGCTATAGTAGTTGATCTATAGGAGGAAATGCTTTCACATTGCTCCTCTGGGTTTAAAGGAGGCTGTGTATTTGCAGTGAGGGGATAGGACGATGATGCTGGCCAAAAGCAAGGCATTTATTTTACAGATGCAACAGGGTTTGCTTTGCCCTGCTGTGTGAGCTGGAGCTATACCTGGGGTACAGAGGTGACCCTCTGGCTCCTTCTAGGGGATCTGGATGGGAGGCGCTGCTCCTCCTCCTCCCTAAACAGTCTGCTCCTCTTGGAGCTCCGCGTGGGCTGGACACAGGGAGGGGAGGGTCAGCATATAGGTGAGAATCATGTCAATGCTTTATAAAAAATGTTTTCAAATGTGCAGATAGTATTGCTTATTGCACACGCCTATCCCATCTAAGATGAAACGGGGGCACTGATTTGTTCAGAATACAAATGAAGTGTCAACCAGGTAGAATTGATTGTGCAAATCAGAACATTGAGGGTAACTTTGACAAACTGCTCATGGGAAGTGCTGATAAGAATATCAGTGCCCACTTAATCAACAGTGATTGAATCACCAGAGATAAAATCAATACAAGACCTAAAGAGTTTCAAAGGATAGATGTGACGAAGGGCTAGATTGGCCATCTCACCGTTTCCATGGACACCAAGGTGTGTCGTCCTCTCGTGTTGTGAGATTTTGTTTGCTTCTCATTCAAAGTATTTGACAGACTGCCCTCTGGAGATTCACAAAATGTGGCGTTATCAAAAATAGATTAAACTTGCATCTTACAAATCACCACTGCTCCCTCATCGTTTACAAGTCTATTTCCCCAAACTCTGAAATGTCCTCCTTTCCTAGTCTCCTTCCTTCTTGACCCATACAGGGCTCGAAATTAACGCTTGTCCCATTGCCCAGGGAAAATAAATTTAAATTATCCATTCGTAAGTAAAATAAATACCTGCAAAAAACACAATATCAAACAATTCGGCTACTCCTATCAGAATTGGATCAGTATCCTCCGGATGCAATGTGTTGCACACGGTCCTCCCAATCTCTGCAGAGCGCATCGGAGTATAATTATTGTAGGCCTGCCTACATTGACAGGCATGAGCGGTCTTTCAATCATGCAGTCGCAAGATGCGCTTTTGAGATCAAAGCGAGCCGCGTGTGCACATTTGTTGATATTCATTGCTAGTTAGTGAGTTATTTGCTCAGTTACAGCGCATTTTTGGTCTGCAATGAAAATCCTGGTGTGCCAGTGGGCCGTTGCCAGAGGAGAGAGAGAGAGCCATTTGTGCAGCAGGTAAAATAATGATATACATGACTAACTAAATAGCCAATTCAAAACATATTGTATAGTTTGGCTGGTTCTCACTAGTTCACTATTAGCAAGTATTAATGTCATTGTCATGTCCTAAAATAAAACTTTCCACTGGCACTCATGTACACTACCGTTCAAAAGTTTGGGGTCACTTAGAAATGTCATTGTTTTCGAAAGAAAAGCTATCTTTTTGTCCATTAAAATAACATAACATTTATCAGAAATACAGTGTAGACATTATTAATGTTGTAAATGGCTATTGTAGCTGGAAACGGCTGATTTTTTATGGAATATCTACATAGGCGTACAGAGGCCCATTATCAGCAACCATCAGTCCTGTGTTCCAATGGCACGTTGTGTTTGCTAATCCACGTTTATCATTTTAAAAGGCTAATTGATCATTAGAAAACCCTTTTGCAATTATATTAGCACAGCTGAAAACTGTTGTGCTGATTAAAGAAGCAATAAAACTGGCCTTCTTGAGCCTAGTTGAGTATCTGGAGCATCAGCAATTGTGGATTCGATTACAGGCTCAAAATGGCCAGAACCAATAACTTTCTTCTGAAACTCGTCAGTCTATTCTTGTTCTGAGAAATGAAGGCTATTCCATGCGACAAATTGCCAAGAAACTGAAGATCTCGTACAACGCTGTGTACTACTCCCTTCACAGAACAGCACAAACTGTCTCTAACCAGAATAGAAAGAGGAGTGGGAGGCCCCGGTGCACAACTGAGCAAGAGGACAAATACATTAGTGTCTAGTTTGAGAAACAGACACCTCACAGGTCCTCAACTGGCAGCTTCATTAAATAGTACCCGCAACACACCATTCTCAACGTCAACAGTGAAGAGGCGACTCCGGGATGCTGACCTTCTAGGCAGAGTTGCAAATCAGTCCTACTTGTCCAAAGAACAAGTGGCTAAAAAAGTTAATGTCAAGCCCTGCCATAGGTGAAAGGACTGGTTTCCACATTATTAATTTATCCTATCACGTCTTCTGCAATCAGTGGTCATACAGTAAAGGAGAGTTCACTACTTAAAACTACATACTTACCACATCACACAATGACATCAGTGAATAAAGCGCATTGACAGACTCAGACTAACAATTGACAAGTTAAGAGTTCAAATGGGCTTAGTTCCTGGTCTATGACACATCACCTGTGTGTTGCATTTTTAAGCTCTTCATTAGAGGCTTTTAAAGACTCCTAATCCAATGAGGGACTGACATCTCCAAACTTTTGGGAAAAACAGGGTCAAAGTGAGCCTGCAGTATACACAATACATAGGCTACATACACAGACAGGGACAATCAATGCAATGTGTTAAGCTACAGTACCTTTAAGACTGACTAGCGCCTCTGCTGAAGAGCCTGCAATCAAGAGAAGAGAGGGGGAATTATCCAAGACAGACATGGAATATGTCCTCCCCTTTTACAAAATCCTGCATACCTATTCATCCTTCCTCTCGTTTGAGGACTGCGTGACTAAATCCAAACCCATGAATATACACTCACTCAGTGGCCAGTTTAGTAGGTACACCACCCCGTTCACGAAAATAGTTACCTCCTACAGACAGTAACCCAGGTGACCATGGCTTGCTATATAGAGCAGGCAGACAGGCATCCAGTTACTGTTCGGTTGAACGTTAGAATGGGCAAAATGAGTGACCTAAGCGACTGAGCGTGGTATGATCAGTGCCAGGCGCGCCGGTTCCAGTATCTCCGAAACGGCTGGCCTCTGGGCATTTCACGTACCACAGCAGCTAGGGTTTACCGAGAATGGTGCGAAAAAAAGAAAAAACTCCAGTCAGTGAAAAACAGCTTGTTGATGAGGAGAAGGGCAAGAATCTTGCAGGCTAACAGGCGGGCGACAAACAGGCACATAACGGCGCAGTATAACAGTGGTGTGCAGAACGGCATCTCGGAACGCACAACTCGTCGGTCCTCGTCACGGATGGGCTACTGCAGCAGAAAACCACACCGGGTTCCATTCCTATCAGCTAAAAACAAGAAGCGTCTCCAGTGGGCACGCGATCACCAACACTGGACAAATGAGGAGTGGAAAGACATTGCCTGGTCCGACGAATCCCGGTTCCTGTTGCGTCATGCTGATGGCAGAGTCAGGATTTGGCATAAGCAGCATGAGTCCATGGCCCCATCCTGCCTGGTGTCAACGGTACAGGCTGGTGACGGTGGAGTAATGGTGTGGGGAATGTTTTCCTGGCACACGTTAGGTCCCTTGATACCAACTGAGCAACGTTTGAAAGCCATACCTTGTAGAATCCATTCCCCGAAGAATTCAGACAGTTCTGGAGGCAATGAGGGGTCCGACCCGGTACTAGGTGGGTGTACCTAATAAACCGATGCCTATGGAAAGTCACACCCCCTTGAACATTTTGTTCTGTCAGTGCCTCAGAGTTTCATGCATTTAAATAAGGATTGTTTCCTCCACTTATCTACACACCATACTCCACTTAAAGGGAATGTGAAAAATTATATATATTAAAAAATATATCATTGGATAAGTCTCCACCCCCCTGAGTTAATGCTTGGTGGAAGCACCTTAGGCAGCAATTACAGCTGTTAGACTGTTGGGATAGGTCTCCACTAAATTTGCACACCTAGATTTGGCGATATTTGACCATTCTTCTTCACAAAACTGTTCAAGCTCTGTTAAGTTCATTGGGTAGCAATCGAAGTCATGCCACACATTTTCGATTGGATTTAGGTCCGGACTCTGACTGGGACATTTACATTTACCTTTTTATTCCTTAGCCACTCCACTGTAGCTTTGGATGTGTGCGTCAGATCGTTGTCATGTCATGCTGAAAAGGTGAACTTCCGTCCCAGTTTCAGCTTTCTTGCAGAGGGCAGCAGGTTTTCCCTCAAGGACTTTTCTGTACATTGCTCCATTCATTTTCCCTTCAATCCTGATAAACGTAACGCTTTGCATTTCAATTGTAGTTTCGTCAAACCACAAAACTTCCACACATGGCTAAAGAATCTCGAGTGTTTTTGTTTTGCATACTTCAAACAGGATTCAAGGTGGGCTTTCTTGAGTAATGGCTTCCTTCTTGCCACCCTGTGCCTCTCCGATTCAGAGGAGTTGGGTTATATTGCATTAGACACATTTGAATGCATTAAATTGTGCAACTAACTAGGTATCCCCTTTCCCCTTCTTTACAGACTTTGACCAGTCTTGGCCATAAAAGTTGCCTTTGGACTCTTGGCAGCCTCTCTGATCAGTCTCCTACTTGCTCGGTCATCCAGTTTGGAAGGAAAGCCTGATCTAGACAGGGTGTTGGTGATGCCATACACCTTCCACTTAATAAAATCGTCTTGACCGTGCTCCAAAGGATATTGAAGGGCTTTTAAAATATTTTTATACCCATCCCCTGATCTGTGCCATTCCACAACTTTGTCCTGGAGTTATTTTCAAAGCTCATTGGTGCTCATGGTTGAGTGTTTACTCTGCAATGTCCTACCCAGCAGAGGGAACCTACAGGAACTGCTGAATTGATCCTGAAATCACTACAATTTAACACAGGTGGAGGCCAATTAACTTGTGTGATTTTGAAGGTGGTTGGTTACACCTGAGCTAATTTAAGATTTATATTACATTACAAGGGGTTGGACACTTATCCAACCAAGCGATGAGTTTGATTTTCTTTTTTAATCCATTATATATTTTTCACTTGAAGTTGTAGGGTAGGGTAGGGTAGGGTAGGGTGGGGTGGGGTAGGGTAGGGTGGGGTAGGGTGGGGTGGGGGAAGAGAGATGCATTTTAATTCCAGGGGGGTGTAGGCTTTCTACAGGCACTGTATAAGAAAAACCGTAGGTCAAATAAAATGTGTAATATTAGTGAGAATCCCAAATGTGGTGTGTCATAGTGAGGAATAGATGAGCTCCATCAGTCAGCAGTCACCATATAGCCCAGGGGCATCTGTATATGCAAATACTAAAAGCGTTGGGACAAAACAATGCTCATTGGAGAGAATGTAATCTTTACTAACCCAATAACCCCAAGGTCAATTATTGAGAAAGGCTACCTTGTTGGACAAAGGTAGTTAGCTAAATACATTTAGAAAGAATAGTAGGTGGTCTGACAGTTCATATTTCAACTCTCTACAATCGATGTTTGTTAAATAATACCTTGGAAATTGGCAATTATTGTGGCTAGAACAGTTACCAGAAAAATATGTCAGATTATGACAGCTAGCCAGCAGTATGACCCCTCACATCACCCATTAGACGGCTGTTCTGTCAGTGTCTTGTCTTGACAGAGAAGACTGAATAGGCGATTTGTTTTTAGATGTTAAAGCAACAAGACACCTATACAAAGTATTTATTTTAGGGAACAGTGGATAATATAAGCAACTCGCTAACAGTTAGCTAAATGTAGCTAGCTAGTTAAGTAAGTTAGGTACAAATATTCAGAAATCAAATAAACAAAAAAAGCTCAGCTAGCTAACGTTAGCTTGCTAGGTCGTTAGCTAACGGGCAACAAGCCTGCTAACCTTTAGTTAGCCATAATGACCATCGCCTAATTATTTTTTAGAGCAGGTAGCTGGCTAGCTAGCTAGCTAGCGTACTAATGTTAGCTAGCTAGCTGCTTACCAAGCTAACTTGCTAACAAGCGTTAGCTCACTAGCTTTTGCGTCTAGAAAATTAGTTTACAAACGCTTCAGGAAAAAAGTGCGACAAGTATTCAGTTAATAATAGTAACACATACAAGGTTTTAAAATAAGCATTTCCTCACATAATTGTATTGGTAGTTTAAAAGTCTTGTTAAATTCGTGTTGTTACTTACTCTCATCTAGCTGGTCCATCTCCGCCATCTTGAATTAGCCGCGCTGCTTTTTTCAAAGACCATATTGTCAAGATGCATTCTGGGACAGTGTGTCTGGATGGCAATTTTTTAGGGACTGAATTTATAAGTTAACACCTTGATAATAAACAAGTACATTATTATTCTCATGTAAACCGTTTATTGAAAGTGATGATTAAATTGGGTAGCAATCAAATACATACATTTAGTTATCTAAGCCCATATGGCATGGAGAGGGTAGGAAACAACACATCTGCCATGCTGACCCTCAACACTGGGGCCCTCAGGGGTGTGTGCTTAGTCCCCTCCTGTACTCCCTGTTCACCCATGACTGCCTGGCAGCGCACAACTCAAACACTCATTCCACATAGCTATTATGCTACCTGAGGCAAATGCCTGGCCCTGGCCAAATGCTCTGTTTAAACACAAATTAGACTCATATGAGCGAGATGTTATTTTTTTTCAAAATACAAAATATACACTTACCGTCAGCAGTTTTGCAAAGTTGCACCAGGAAATGTTGAATGGAATGGTCCAATGGAAATGCGAGCGCAAGGTGAGGATGTGTCATGGCAGAGGCTGTCAAAACAAAGCCTGGTGCAACTTTGGTAAACTGCGTACAAGTACAGTAAGTTTATCTTTTGTATTTGAAATATTTGGTTCTCACTTATATAAAAGTTAAGTTCCAAAGGTTTCCAAAACTGTATTGCAAGCGAGGATTAATAACATTCCTAAATGTTAAAACAGAGCATCAGGATTGTAGTTCACATGGAGCCAGCTGGGGTCCATACCTTCAGCTGAGAACCCAAGAGGGGGACCAGCTGTAGGCCCCCTTGGAGTTCTCGAGAGCTAACCTTAAACATCCTGTCCGAAGGGGGAAAAAAAACTCTATAGATATCCCTGTATAATTAACCTTGACAAGACAATAATACATTAATGAGAGGGCTTCATGAGTTACTGGACCATGCAGAAGCTCATCGACCATAGCTGTGGGAAGTAGGGGTGCTTAGGGTGCTGCAGCATCCCCTGAAAAATCAGAATAAAATGTTTTATAATAAAAAATGTAAAAAACAAATATTTTCGCAAAAGTAGTGCACTGGGCCTTTACTAGTATTAATAATAATAATAATAATAATATGCCATTTAGCAGACGCTTTTATCCAAAGTATGTGTGCATACATTTTTACGTATGGGTAGTCCCGGGGATCGAACCCACTACCCTGGCGTTACAAGCGCCATGCTCTACCAATTGAGCTACAGAGGACAGATATAGAAGTCTGTAGTGCAGGCAAAAAAAATAATCTTCAGCACCTCAGTTTTGGCAAAAAAGGTAGTTGTATAATTAGGAACAGTATCTTGCAGGATTCATTTGCTGGAATTGAAAGAGTTGCTGCCCTGTCCTTTTCTCTGCAATTGTCATTCTAATGGAATCCAGAAATAACAAAACCCTGTCCTCAAAACATTTACATGAAAAGGTGCAAAGTTATGGGCAAAGACACAAAACATCCACATCAAATTAATTTTTTTTTGTTGATGAAATAACATTGAAAGCACTTTTTGTGCTGAATTAATTTTCCATCCTTACAAACACTTAATGTAATACATTACTGTATTGTACATAGACTGGTCATCTAGGTTTGTACCTGTAGACTTTCCATCACTGTGAAGAAAAATTATGCACAATACAGTAATCAAGTAATCAAATGGTTTGTGATGTGATGAGGTGGTTCAGTTGGTAGAGCATGGTGCTTGCAATGCTAGGGTTGTGGGTTCGAGTCCAACGGGGGACCAGTACGAAAAAGTATGAAATAGTATGCATTCACTACTGTAAGTTGTTCTGGATAAGAGTTTCTACTAACATGGAAAAGGAATGAACATTTCAGTTTTCACATAGAAATAAGTTGCATTTGCAAAGTATTCCAAGAAACTGGAAAACATAAAGCAAGTATTTTTATATTCCACAAGTATTATCAGATTAACTGTTTTGTACAGATAATTATCACTCAAGTTACAAATGCACAAAAGTAGTGCACTGGGCCTTTACTAGTCCTGTATTTGCAGCAGAGCGAAGGTCAAAGAAAATACAAATCTGTTCCCCCTCCCCCCTCCCTTATGTCACACAGGGCTTAGAGGACACACCCAAATGAAGTAAGTGGGACAACTGGGGGTGTGTTTTATGACAAATTAGGTCCCAACATGAATTCTCCAGACATCATAAAGTAAGTAATGACAAGAATGCCATCTGATGGGTTGGCCCTGCACAAGGGAAATACATTTCCTCAGACTTATCGTCATTATCTGCAAATAATGGGGGTGGAAACAAACTATATTTGTAATTTAGACAATGGAAATACAGGAGTTCAAAGCGGCCACTTGTAAGAAGGTAAGATTAACAAAATGCTTTATTCTGAGTGGTGGAAAAAATACCCTGGATAGAACAAAACCAACCATCTCTCAACACTCCAAGTCAAACATTTATTTTACAGAATACGTGGTCTAAATGCTGTCAGCACAAACCTTGTTTTTACGGAATCAACCTTGACAAAGACAGATAGAGACTGAAAAAAAACAAAGCATATTATACAGGTCAAACTTAGTATTGACTCCTTATGAACAGTCTACAAAGTATTTATCTTAACAGTTCTATTACTAGTAAGTTCTAGTTAAGTGTCAGCCATGGTTTGTATGTGTTCACAGGGTGTGCATATTTACCAACCAATACCTTTTGTCCGGAATGGACTGGACTGGACGAAGAGAAATGACTCATTGGGAAACATCTCATTACACCCGTTGAAACCGTTGAAACCCTTGAAACTGACCATAGATGCAAAATTGCCGTTTTTAAAGAGTAATATATATATATAAAACAGAGCATTGCTTTTACCTCAAATACTACCTAGGACTATGGGTACACAAGTAAAGAAACAAAAACAAATGTATAGACCAGTGGTTATATTATTGCTTTTCTTGTCTTTCAATGACCATCTATTTCCACAGGTGCCTCAATTCTGCATTCCTGATTGGGTGAACTCTGACCTCATGATCCACAGTCTTAGAAACCAATACCAACCTAGTATCGTCTGAAACCGGTACTAAGGTGCATAAAACAAAGCCAATACATCTATCCTATTTAAGGCTATCCGCTATTGCAATAAGCCATGTGTATAGTGGCTAGGATTTTAAACTACCGAATGTAAACAGAACAATGTTATTAGGATGGGAAGGGCTTCACTCTGGGGAAAAACATTTCCTTTGTTGTGGGGTGGGGGCTGGAAGCGGTGGGTGGTCAGCTGGATCTTTCTGGAGAGCCGGTGGTGGTCAATTACAACCCTCTTCACCACAGGGACATCTGGTAGTTGAACTTGATCTTCAGCAGGTACTTTAGGTTCACCTGTGCCACGTCATACACAATGTATCTGGAGGAGGCGAGGTTAAGGGAAATAGGGACTAGGGAACAGTGTGGGGGCATGGCATAATATTCGATGCAAGATACATTCCTAAAGCAGAAATACAACAAAGGGTTGTGAACTCTTGTCTTGATAACAGGATACGTACAGTGAGGGAAAAAAGTATTTGATCCCCTGTTGATTTTGTACGTTTGCCCACTGACAAAGAAATGATCAGTCTATAATTTTAATGGTAGGTTTATTTGAACAGTGAGAGACAGAATAACAACAAAAAAATCCAGAAAAACGCATGTCAAACATTTTATAAATTGATTTGCATTTTAATGAGGGAAATAAGTATTTCACCCCCTCTCAATCAGAAAGATTTCTGGCTCCCAGGTGTCTTTTATACAGGTAACAAGCTGAGATTAGGAGCACACTCTTAAAGGGAGTGCTCCTAATCTCAGCTTGTTACCTGTATAAAATACACCTGTCCACAGAAGCAATCAATCAGATTCCAAAAACTCTCCACCATGGCCAAGACCAAAGGATGTCAGGGACAAGATTGTAGACCTACACAAGGCTGGAATGGGCTACAAGACCATCGCCAAGCAGCTTGGTGAGAAGGTGACAACAGTTGGTGCCATTATTCGCAAATGGAAGTAACACAAAAGACCTGTCAATCTCTCTTGGCCTGGGGCTCCATGCAAGATCTCACCTCGTAGAGATGCAATGATCATGAGAACGGTGAGGAATCAGCCCAGAACTACACGGGAGGATCTTGTCAATGATCTCAAGGCAGCTGGGACCATAGTCACCAAGAAAACAATTGGTAACACACTACGCCGTGAAGGACTGAAATCCTGCAGCGCCCGCAAGGTCCCCCTGCTCAAGAAAGCACATATACAGGCCCGTCTGAAGTTTGCCAATGAACATCTGAATGATTCAGAGGAGAACTGGGTGAAAGTGTTGTGGTCAGATGAGACCAAAATCGAGCTCTTTGCCATCAACTCAACTCGCCGTGTTTGGAGGAGGAGGAATGCTGCCTATGACCCCAAGAACACCATCCCCACCGTCAAACATGGAGGTGGAAACATTATGCTTTGGGGGTGTTTTTCTGCTAAGGGGACAGGACAACTTCACCGCATCAAAGGGACGATGGACGGGGCCATGTACCATCAAATCTTGGGTGAGAACCTCCTTCCCTCAGCCAGGGCATTGAAAATGGGTCGTGGATGGGTATTCCAGCATGACAATGACCCAAAACACACGGCCAAGGCAACAAAGGAGTGGCTCAAGAAGAAGCACATTAAGGTCCTGGAGTGGCCTAGCCAGTCTCCAGACCTTAATCCCATAGAAAACCTGTGGAGGGAGCTGTTGCCAAATGTCAGCCTCGAAACCTTAATGACTTGGAGAAGATCTGCAAAGAGGAGTGGGACAAAATACCTCCTGAGATGTGTGCAAACCTGGTGGCCAACTACAAGAAACGTCTGACCTCTGTGATTGCCAACAAGGGTTTTGCCACCAAGTACTAAGTCATGTTTTGCAGAGGGGTCAAATACTTATTTCCCTCATTAAAATGCAAATCAATTTATAACATTTTTGACATGCGATTTTCTGGATTTTTTTGTTGTTATTCTGTCTGTCACTGTTCAAATAAACCTACCATTAAAATTATAGACTGATCATGTCTTTGTCAGTGGGCAAACGTACAAAATCAGCAGGGGATCAAATACTTTTTTCCCCTCACTGTATCTATCTCTCAACCTCGTACATGTGTAATAACAATGTAGTAGAGATGGTTTTAAATTCTATTGAAAAGGCAGTGCACAAACCCACTTGGATGAAAATGGGCAAAAGTATAAGACTCAGATTCAGAAGACAGGCCCAGGCCCTCAGAGGGATTCAGAAGACAGGCCCAGGCCCTCAGAGGGATTCAGAAGACAGGCCCAGGCCCTCAGAGGGATTCAGAAGACAGGCCCAGGCCCTCAGAGGGATTCAGAAGACAGGCCCAGGCCCTCAGAGGGAGAAAAGGATACTCATTGTACAGCAGACTTGTGTCGTCGATGTTGGTGTTGGTTCCTTTTCCCAGAGGCACTTGCACCCCGTCTAAAGTGACAGTGGCACTAGGATCTGGGGCGTTTCGACCCAAACCTAACAGGGAGAGAAGGAAGAAAAGAATGAGTTAAGTGCCAAGTAAGTTACTATAATATAAATGTGTCTAAATATTGCATGATTGCATACGGCCTTTTCAATTATTTAAATATGATCTAAAATCGCCTTACCTTTCACGCTGTGTTTACCCTTGGGTAGTTTTGTGATGTGCGAGGCAGTCTTCAGTTCATGCCTATACCAAAAAATTAACAAATATCAATAACGATAGTTAACATTGAAGAGAATATGGAATATTAAAAGGATTCTAAGAACATGAGCTGTCACTCACATGTTTCCCAGGGCGACCTCTCCCAGTAGAAGTAGGCCAGTAGGGTCAGACTGGGATGTGTGGCAGTAGTTGGCCGACTTGGACACCATGTCTGCAAAGTACACACCTTTGCCAAACATGTAACCCGTCTGGAATGTATCAAGACAACATCGTGAGCGTTTTTCAAATGTCACAACGTAGTAAAGCTGAATTTGAACCGGAGCTTTTGCCATATAATGATAAATATGGACTGCATACAAAATAATACATACAAGACCATGTCAACAAGTACTAAAAATATTCCCATGTTGACCAGCTATAATAAAAAACAAAGGAGGAACTTCTACTATGCATCCCAAGCATTAGCTGGTGCTGTAGTATGAGGTGGACACTCACCACGGGGGCTTCAGGAGGGGCGATGCGCAGACCCTGAGATAGGATACCAGCGTAGTTGGTGGCACGAGAACCGTGCCACAGAAGCTGGCGATTGGGCAGATCCTGGAATGGGCGGTACCTCTGGTACTCTCCCTCCCTAACGATCTTGAAGATCTGAGAGGGCGGAAGCGAGACACCACAGAAATTAGTCGTAAGGGATACACATGGTATACACAGTCCAAAGAAATGCTTACTTGCAGGTTCCTTCTCAACAATACAACAGTAAGAAATATTAAAAGATAAGAATACGAAGAGTAAAATGTCTCAGTAGAATAGAATAAACATTTTAGCATAAGTATAATACAGGAAGGCACAATTTATAGTCCAATATTTACATGTGTTTTTGGGAAGGTGGGATTTGGGGGCAAGTATTTAAATTGTGCAGTATTTAGCAGTCATAATAAGAGTCTGGTAGCAGCAGTTGTGATGTGTGTAGCATGAATGCATATGTGTGCTTTTCTCACGAAAATCTTACCTCCTCAACTTCCAGTGTGTAGGTGTTGTGTGTAGCAGCGTGTGTGTTCTTGACGTATTTCAGAATGATCTCTGCCTCCTCTGTGGTCTTGTCAACAACCTGCAAGGTGGATGACAAATACAACACATTCATAGTTCATAACTTTTAGAGCACTGTATTTACAATAGAGAGTTGCACTGGAAAACCACCAGGCCCTCCTGTACCTCAATCTTGGTTTTGAGTTTCTCGTAGTTGATGTCGATAGGGTCCTTCTTGTTATCCTCAGCCCCTCCTTTCAGCAGACTGTAGGCCACCTCAATGTCCAGCAGGTTGTCCAACATCTGGACCTTAGCCTGGACGGTAGTGGGACACAAAGGGTTAAAAACTTCTACCATCACTTACTGAAGAGTTTAGAAATAAACTAAACTAGACTCCTTTGGTTCAAGTACCTCAGGAGAATTGACTGACTGTGTACACTTAGAGCTGGAGTTCTGACAATAGTAACACTCAAGTCTCAATTCCAGTTCTCTTGCTTATGGGAGAGAGCCATTAAGGCCAGAACTTCTGGCCTTAATGGCCATGCACTTATAATCTCCACCCGGCACAGCCAGAAGAGGACTGGCCACCCCTCAGAGCCTGGTTCCTCTAGGTTTCTTCCTAGGTTCCTGCCTTTCTAGGGAGTTTTTCCTAGCCACCGTGCGTCTACATCTGCATTGCTTGCTCTCTGGTGTTTTAGGCTCAGTTTCTGTATAGAACTTTGTGACATCTGCTGATGTAAAAAAGAGCTTTATAAATACATTTGATT
The DNA here is from genome assembly GCF_020615455.1 of Coregonus clupeaformis. Lineage (NCBI taxonomy): Eukaryota > Metazoa > Chordata > Actinopteri > Salmoniformes > Salmonidae > Coregonus > Coregonus clupeaformis. The sequence goes on from NC_059224.1 coordinate 22,817,576, forward strand.
GATTGATTGAGAGGATGAGCGTGAGAGACAGAACACAGGTGCCCTCACCTGAATGTAGTCCAGGTTGCTGAGCAGTGGTGGTTTCTTCATGCCAAAGTCGTGAGGTATGAGGGTATAGAAGCGGTTGGACAGGTCCAGAATGTGGGACTCTGAGGAACTGTCCGATACAGCCTGCTGAACCTCACTGAGGAGGGCATAGGCACTCTGGATCTGCCTCTTACTCAGCTTCCCCAGGGGCATCTTCTGAAGGTCAATCTGACAGGAAAGACAAAAGATGAATGACTCATTCTCAATGAAGAGAAATAAGAGGGGGAAATGTGGGTCAGATTTTGACAAAAATACACATTGAGAAAAACCAACACACTCTGCACTAACTCAGTACCCACCTCAAACTCCACCATGGCCTTCTTCATGCTCTCCACGTCAAAGATGGTCCTGATGAGTTCCTGGACAGGCTTGGCCAGCAGAGAGTTTGTGCCAGCACTGGCTGTCAGCCTCTTCACCGCCTCCTCATCCTGGTGGGGAAAACAACCAATCAGATATGGGACAGAGACAGGATGGGCCAATCAGGACCAACCGGTGAAGTCCACAGTATACAATTCTCAATTAAAAGTAGGCCTGTCAAGTCAAATGCACAACAGGTTTCTTAAATATGAACACAAACAGTCCTTGTAGCTGATTTCATAGCTTGAGCAGTGTGTGCGTCTGTGTGTTCTAGCTGTACCTGTCCGTAGTCGATCTCCAGAGGGTAGAACCTGTTGGGGTACTTGGTGAAGTGGGAAGAGCCCCAGGCGTTGCCGGTCTTCTCTTCATACACACCCAGGAAGTTGTCCATGGCAGAGTTCTTATCATGGAACTTATCCAGCTTATTGCCCCCAATGGTGGTGCCCACTCTGCCCCAGGAGCGGAACACCCAGTACCTACACACAGAGGAGAAAGACAGAGGTAAGGAGAGACAGAGGGAGAGGAAAGAGAGAAGGGTGAGATGAGCAGGAATGGGGACAGGACAGAAGTAAGGGAGAAAGAAGAAGAGAAATACAGGGAAAGTAGAGAGAGTAGCCAGGGGAAGAGGAGTGGTGAATGGGGAGGATAAAGAGAGAGGGAGAGAGGAAGAGAGAAAGTGGCACCCTTTCAGGATCCTTATACCCGAAGGATAGACTAACCGTTTATGCACATCGTCCTCCAGCAGCTGTAGTTTGTAGTAGGAGTTGGTTCCCCTGACGATGTCCACCAGACCTAGCGTAGCACTGAAGATCTTGCCGTTCTGATCCAGGACATGAGCACTGTTCTCTAGACCTGAGTCTGGGTCCACTGCTGCCCCTCCTTTCACAGTAAGCTTCATCTTCTTACTGGCCTTGCTAACACCTGAAAAAGCAGAAATGAGATTGTGTTACAACTGCAAAAGTGAAATTGACCCAACTGCCATACTCTCTAGCATAGCAGCCTGTAAAAACGAAATACTCTACCATAACAGTCAGTTAAGTTACTCATCAATGCTACATCCGATTCTGTACCTTCCTCCTCCTTCACCCTCCTGGTGCTCTTGCCAGCCACGGCTCCAGACCTGGAGGCCGCTGCCTGAGCCTGGGTCTCTAGTTTGATCTCGGCCCCCCAGGGGGAGATGGCGTGCAGGGAAACCAGCTCCTGCAGGGCCTTGCCCGAGGACTTGATGTCAGTGAGGAAGTCCTCGGAGACCACGCGCACGCCCGCCTCCTCTGCCTCCTCCATCTTCTTACTCATCTTCTCCACCTCCTCTGCGAGAAAAAGAGCACAGCAAAGATGTCGAACTAGGGAATACAAAGAAATCCAATCTATCCTTCTGAAAATATGTGTTATTTGTTACTGTAAGGGTGAGCAAAAGGTGAATCCAACGACCCCCTCTGATTGATTAGCTACTCACTCTTGGTGCTGAGGCAGAGAGTAGCCTTATTGGCTGTGCCGGTGATCTTCCCGCCCAGCTCCTCCACGGCAGTCTTCAGCTCGTCCTTGTTCTGTCTCAGCTTGCCCACAGTCAGCAACTTCATCCCTGTCAAAGGCTTGTCTACATGGGAGGAGAGGGGAGAGGAACCCATATAGAAAGAATTAGAATGAGTAGAATGGCCATTCCAATACTATGAATGGGGCAGGTCATATTCTAGCATCGTACTTTGGAACAAGACTCACTGTAGAATAGAGAAGTAAAAATATAGAGTGAAATTAGTATTCTTTTACTCAAAAAAGGGGCTTCTCCATTTCGACCAGATTCTTCAGCGCAATGAGAAGATCTAACGACTCAAGTCATTCCAACAAGTTGTCCCACTACACCACATTGTCCTACTGGTTTCTGCTTACCTGCAGGGGCTCCCTCTGGGATGGGTCTACTGGGAGCACTGGAGGCACTGGGGATGGCTGCAGAGGAGGCTGGGGGAGGGGCGGGGGCCACCTTGGGGAACACCCGGTCCTGTCGCTTAAACTTGAACTTCTTCAAGAAGGGAAGCTCATGGAACTCCTGGGGGGGGAATAGATTAGGAGGAGATGTTAGCGTTTGGCATTCACAAGAGCATAGTGAGTTATATCTGAGCTCTTTGTCGATTTCATTAGGCACGACACAGAAGAAAACATTCCAAAAGAAGCAGGTACTATCTGAACTTGTCCAACAAGAAATGCCTGTTTCGGTTTTCTGTTGCAAAACCTTTTGCTTTGTTTAACCCTAATGAACACAACCCAGATAAATCAAATATTATTTGTCACACGCGCCTAATACAACGGGTGTAGACCTTACCGTGAAACGCTTACTTACAAGCCCTTAACCAACAATGCAGTTAAGAAATAAGAGTTGAGAAAATATTGACTAAATAAAACTACAGTAAAAAAAAGAAACACAATAAAATAACAATAACAAGGCTATAAACAGGGGGTACCGGTACCGAGTCAATGTGTGGGGGTCCAGGTAATATGTACATGTAGGTAGGGGTAAAGTGACTATGCACAGATAATAAACAGCGAGTAGCAGCAGCGAAGATGAACATCAAGCTCTACAGACACTCTGACACCAAAGAAGGGGGCCTACCTTGGGGGTGACCCAGTCCTTGCGGTTGGGCAGCTGGGTCTTGAACACACACTTGGTCCAGGCGGAGAGGTCTCCAGTGCAGTAGTAGGCGTCGCTCTTGAACACCAGCTGACCCTTGCACTCCTCGCAGGGCTTCAGAGCGCCAAAGGCCATGCAGTCTCCTAGGCTGTCCACCACCTGTCAATCAAACAACATACTATTTGACTGGCTGTTTGACCCATCACCCAGACACACAAAACACACACTTTTACACAGTTAAACGAGACACAGAAACTGACAGATATAGAGAAAGACAGCTACTGAGACAGACAGACACATAGTGAGCCTCCTTACATTGGACTCTCCAGAGGGCACTTCCTGTCCGTTGGCGATGAGCAGCTCCTTCATGTCATTGGTGGAACAGAACTGCCTCAGCTTGTCCTTGATGTCCCAGATCAGCTGGCACTGCTCCTGTACACACACAACCACACAGACAGAGGGGGTTTGGAAAACATCACTAGCAAAACATATGGGCATATAGTTGTATACACACATACAAAATGACAACAATGACATTATGTTACTCATTTGATGAAGTAAAGAAATATTAATGTAAAGGCATTTCTGCCATTTTCGGGAGTGAACCTTCATCTGCAGCTCCACTTTCTTATCCTCCTTCTTCTTCTTCTTTGACGCCCCCTCTCCATCTACCTCGTCAGTCTTTCTCTTTCTGAGGGAAAAACAGGGAAGATAAATTAGTCGTTTACATTCTCTATGCAGGAACCAATTTATCCACCAAGTAAAACATTTACAAGTAACATTTCAAATCACAACACCATTCTGTAATTCATCCTTCAAGAGAAAGTTTTGCTGTTGAAAACTTCCTGAAGGAACTTGACAGGCACTGACTTCCCCATTAACTTTGTAAATGAGGCCCGTTGGGAGCAGAGCCTTATCCAAGGTTAGTCAAAACAAGCCTGACACCTTCATTAATCAGGGAGATTCATTAGTGTCCTGCCACCGGTGGAGACGCACATCACCCTGACTCGGGAGATGATTCAAGTTACTACACGTCCCTGTGACTCTGTGGGTGATTAGGATGTCACCCCGTCACCCTCTCCCCTTCCCTCTGGTCACCATTTCCCCTTCAGGAGGGAAATTAATCAGCTTCCCAGAGGCCTCTCCTGTCCCTCTAAACACACCTTGCAATCACAGCCCCTTAAACACATTGTCCGTCCCATAGTGGTCACCACCTTACTCACAGGACAGGAAACAATCACCAAAAAACATCCAGCCCCTTCTCAGATAGAATCTATAAAAACGACACATCTCTCCCTTGTGCACACACTCAGACTGTGTGTGGTTATAGCAGTAGCGGTGTTTGGGCGAGAGGTGGTACTTTCTAGAGATGGCAGCAGATCAATACTGATGCATTCCCTTTCTCATGAGTCCTCCTGACGAACACTGCTCTTCATTAGAGAGACAGGCACAGAACAAGACGGACCTTCTTCGTTTTGTGTATCATTATTCTGAATAGCTACCATTTGGTAAGTAGCCGTTTCTTCACCAAAACTGCATTTTATGCAAATCAATAATTAAAGGAATAATTAAAATCAGAACCACTTTAAGTCCATTTTCACAATGTTACAGTATGCAAGTATGACTTCCCTTTTTCTCAATTTCAGGAAAATGACAGAGAACATCACAGCATCACTGAATCTCTCAACCGCCCTTCCTTTCGACAATTCAACCTTCCCTCCCTTCCCCCCATACCTTCAACCCCTCTGGACCTCCTCCTCCTTCCTCTCTTCCACCCCTCCTCCGCCTGACCTGGTGGTGTCCCCCAACGTAGTGTACATGGTGGCTGAACTCGTCATAGCAACCCTCTCCACCGTGGGTAACCTGCTGGTGTGTGCTGCTGTTGGCCTCAACAGGAAGCTACGTACTGTCACCAACTACTTCCTAGTGTCGCTGGCTGTAGCCGACATCTGCGTGGGTGCATTGGCCATCCCCTGCGCCATCCTCACTGGCGTTGGCGTGCCCCGCCACAACCTCTACCTGTGCCTGCTGATGCTCAGTGTGCTCATCATGCTAACCCAGAGCTCCATCTTCAGCCTGCTAGCTGTAGCAGTGGAGCGCTACGTGGCAATCTTCCTGCCCTTCCATTACCACACACTCATGACCCCACGCAACGCTATCCTAGTTATCCTGGTGACCTGGGTGCTGGCTTTCCTAATTGGCCTGGTGCCCCTCATGGGCTGGCACAAAACACCGCCCGAATCGGGCTACTGCTTCTTCGTGTTTGTGGTGGACATGACCTACATGGTCTACTTCAACTTCTTTGCCTGCGTGCTGGTGCCCCTGGTGGTCATGTTCCTCATCTATGCCAAGATCTTTGTGACAGTCAAGCGGCAGGTACGGCGCATCGCAGCAGAGCGCGGGGGCGGCGTGGGGGGTGTGGAGGGGCAGGCGGCCCGGTCGGCCAGCATGAAGAGGGAGATGAAGACGGCCACGTCGCTGTTCCTCGTCCTCTTCCTCTTCACTGCCTGCTGGATACCGCTGCACGTCATCAACTGTTTCCTGCTGCTCTGCCCCGGCTGCCCCATGCCTCTGGAGCTCCTCCTCACCGCCATTATCCTATCACACGCCAACTCCGCCGTTAACCCCTTCCTGTACGCATACAAGATGAAGACCTTCCGGAACACCTTTAAGGCCATCTTCCTCTGCTGTAGAGCTCTGGGGGACGGGGAAGAGGGGGGCGATGGCGGGGGGACCACCACCCACAGGACCTGACCGGAGTCCCGTTGGTACTGTATGACTCGCCACTCCTTAACTTTCTACTGGTGAGGATTATGTACCATTTGGTGGTCGTTATGCCCAAAGAACTGTCTTTTACAATAAACAGAACAGCTATAATATCAGGGACACCTCTCCTGACTAACGTTAATACACCACTACGTACATTCCAGTAAAGTTAAAGTTTGTAGATGCCAGACTATTTTATTTACACCAGACTACTTTATTTACTTCATTAGACAGCCTCACCCTTCAGATTTGATGGTGGGCAGCCTTCTCTTAAGCTCCTCCTTGTCCTCCACCCTGAGTGTGTTAAAGCCTTTGAGCTGGGCGGCGCTGTACTCTTGTTTGAAGACCAGCTCCTCCCTGCGGCCCACGAAGCAGGCCGTGTGGTACCAGCGGTCTATCAACCCCAGCTGGGGCTTCTCTGGGTCAATCGTCTTCTTAGATACACGGATCTGGTCCTGGAGCACAGACGAGAGGTGTCAGGGCTGTTATGATAGTGTATATTTGGGTTATGTCGGGTACCTATTCAAGTATTTATGGACATTGATAATCTCTTTATTCTAAAACCTTTTTTTACATTGAACAGATGTTGAGGAATAGGTGTACTGTAACTTCATTTTATAGCCATGTGTATATCAGATCATCTCTATGTAAAAAATAAACAGATCTAAATAATGACTCCTCACCTTTTCAATTTTCTGCTCACACCCTTTACATGTGCTGCGGTTGGACTTGGCATACTCCACAGCAAAGTCATTCAGAGTCTTCTCTCCTTTGGCCCCACCCTTCACATCACCTTTTCCTGTGAGAAAGAGGGAAGCCAATGTGTTATTTGAACTCTGACCTCCAGTCAATGATCATGACATTTTTGGGAGTCTCATTTCAATGACATCAAAGGGGTACACAGATGACTCCACGCTGGGAGAAAAGTTAATGATTAAAAGTTAATGGTCCTCTGTAGCTCAGCTGGTAGAGCACGGCGCTTGTAACGCTAAGGTAGTGGGTTCGATCCCCGGGACCACCCATACACAAAAAATAATAATTTATGCACGCATGACTGTAAGTCGCTTTGAATAAAAGCGTCTGCTAAATGGCATATTATTATTATTATTATTAAAGGCTGACCTCCTGTGGCTCCCCCAGTCTCGATGGCCTTCTTGACCTTCTCCTGGTCCTCCCATCGCAGGTCAGAGAATCCAGCGATGTCTGCAGGAGACTGGGCGGCCGCCCGCAGCCAGAAGCAGGAGAAGTGGTGCCAGTGGGGCACCTTACCGTCAAACATGGGTGACTGGGGAAAATAAAATAATGGAAGGGTCAGGGTGGGTTAAGTAATCACACATCTGGTGGAATCACAACTACACTGTACATATATAGTCCAGGTTTTAGGCTCATATGACTCAGGGTGACAAAAAACGGTGGTCACCAGCAGCCACACTTGCCATCTTATCTAGCAAGCTACGTCACTTATTACGCTTGTGAAGTATAAACATTGGTTCATGTGACATTCTTGGCAAAATTCACACAAGTCTCAGAAATTGTATAGATTACAGGTACCTAAACAGTCATTAACACAAATAATAATGTATTAGGCTGCACTCAGCGCTGTAGCTAAAGTTTTCCCCGAGCTAATTTGGAAATGGGTCATGGTGACATATGGTGCATTCAAGACAACTAGGAACTCGGAAAAAACGAAGTCAAATCATGATGTCAGTGATAATCTGGTCGGAAAGTCGGAGTTCTAGAAAGATGCACCGAGTTCCCAGCATGGAATTCCGAGTTGGATCTTGGATGACAATTCAAAACGATTTTCAACAGTAAGAGCGCCAAATATTTCCTAATCGGACATTAGTAACCACATTGTGGGCCTGATACAATACATCAATCATGACGAATTTTACGAATATCCACTTTGTTAGATCAGATTTGTTTATCGTGCGACAATTCGGCTTCCTTCTATTCCCCACGGCCTGCATCCCAATTACCACATCTATGTATGCCCGAGTCATATAATTGAAAAAGGAATGCGCTACTGGTGCGAAGGTATCAAAGCCCTTTCTCACTCAAGCCTTCAGAAGCCATTTAAACGCGAATGAGTTCTATCAACACAACACAAACATGCTGTATTCGTAAAGGAAATCCACAACATATCAATAATGGGCTTTTTCGTGCAGAATCAACAACATAACCGTATAAAAGTGATTCTTAGTGATTCTGAGATTGTCCACTCTTCCGCAGTTCTCGGAAAGAACAAGACGCTCTAGCTACGTTACCTGCACCATGATAGCCATCCGCAGCGAATCCTTTGCAATGTTTTCCTTGCATTTCTTGCACGAAGCACGTCCACTTTTGGCATATTCAGCTTTGTAAAGCTTGTCCTCTTGTGCATCTGCCATTTTTGTTGAGTTTAGACGCAAAACGAGATTGATTGACTGTAAATCTAACTTGCCTTGGTGTAGCCACTACAATGTAGTTGCAGCCCGCGTGCAGAGTACCCGCGCAGTTACGCAGACAAGAGCAATCGAGGAAGAAGTTCTAAAAGACAGAGAAAGTCAAACACAGAGTAAGATAACCAACGCTCAAAAAACATTTTTATTTCAAACGATTAACATTTTATTAATGATAGTACTTGTAATTTTAGGTTTTATCTTAAATATCAATTTTTTTGACCTATAAATTAAGGATATAAATACCGATTGATTGTTGAAGAAAGCTAGCTAAAATCTTATTGGTTGAAGAATTGTTCCGACTAAAAGCGTTTAAAAAAACATTAATGATAGCTTTTTATAAATAATGCTTTGTTGTTGCATTTTACTGCTGGAAAGACTGTAATCGAGGTACTTTCGATAGTAGGTGACGTGATGTCAGAGGGCAGCATGTGGGAGAAGAGGGAGTTCAGGATGATAGTTTCCCACTCGTAAGTACCATTTGGAGGGCCGTTGAAGTGGATTTTCCCCAGTCCTATGTGGTAAATTCCCACTTGGTTATGAACGCAGCAGTTCCCCATCAGAACCCAAAATATAAGCTTGTTATACTCCAACGTTTGTAAACAATGTAAATGTAAACAAACACTTTATAGCCTCAAAACATGGTTAAAACTATTATCCACAGCTCGGTCTATGAATTTGAGAGTGGTTACATTTCTCCAGGCCCAGCGCTCGGATTGTTACCAAAACAGAGGCGGGGCGTGCTTTGTTATTGTTTCAATAAGGACTCTAGCTTTAAATTATGTTTATGTTTGTACTGAATGGTTTTGGCAGACTATAGAAACTTTATTTGCCACTAGATGCCACTAGACTTAATTTGCCACTTCACCAATATCTCATCTGGATCATCAGAGGCGGCCACCAAAATATTGAACAAGTCAAGATAGTATAACAAAAAAATCTGGTAATAATTGGCATGTCTGACGGATTACCAGGACGTGTACTCCGAGCATGTGCTGACCAACTGGCAAGTGTCTTCACTGACATTTTCAACATGTCCCTGACTGAGTCTGTATTACCAACAAACTATCATGGTCCAAACACACCAAGACAGTCGTGGAGAGGGCACGACAAAGCCTATTCCCCCTCAGGAGACTGAAAAGATTTGGCATGGGTCCTCAGATCCTCAAAAAATTCTACAGCTGCACCATCGAGAGCATCCTGACTGGTTGCATCACCGCCTGGTAGGGCAACTGCTCGGCCTCCGACCGCAAGGCACTACAGAGGGTAGTGCGTATGGCCCAGTACATCACTGGGGCCAAGCATCCTGCCATCCAGGACCTCTATACCAGGCAGTGTCTGAGGAAGGCCCTCAAAATTGTCAAAGACTCCAGCCACCCTAGTCATAGACTGTTCTCTCTGCTACCGCACGGCAAGCGGTACCGGAGTGCCAAGTCTAGGTCCAAAAGACTTCTCAACAGCTTCTACCCCCAAGCCATAAGTCTCCTGAACAGCTAATCATGGCTACCTGGACTATTTGCACTGCCCCCCCACCCCATCTTTTTACACTGCTGCTACTCTGTTAATTATTTATGCATAGTCACTTTAACTCTACCCACATGTACATATTACTTCAACTACCTCAACTAGCCGGTGCCCCCGCACATTGACTCTGCACCGGTACCCCCCTGTATATATAGCCTCCCTACTGTTATTTTATTTTACTTCTGCTCTTCTTTTCAACACTTTTTTGTTGTTGTTTTATTTTACTTTTTTATAAAAAAAATAAATGCACTGTTGGTTAAGGGCTGTAAGTAAGCATTTCACTGTAATGTCTGCACCTGTTGTATTCGGCGCATGTGGCCAATACAATTTTATTTGATGTGAATATTCTAAATTAGACAGTGAAATATTCCTTAGCAAACATTTATTGGCTTAATCAACAGTTGATAAACTGTCAGAAACATATTATTACATTATATCAACACACACACACACACAACAAACACTGAAGTGTAAATCATAAAAACAATATAAAACACAGACTAGAATATTCACTATCAACAGGAACAAATAACATAAGAGCTATAATATAAAAGGCTGTTGCTGGTTGGTCATTGAGTAGCTCCTAAAGGAAAGTGTTTCCCTTTTCATTAAAATGAAATTGATCTGGGCTCTTCAGGACATTGCTGAATGTGCTGAAATGGGGCAGAAACAGAACATTTCTGTGGCCAGAAATGCACTAAGATGCTGCATACTGCACCCTTCTCCCCACCCTAAAACAGCCAGAAGGAATCATGATCTGTAGAAATGGGAAACTGGGCACAGTGTTTCTGCTGCAAAAAAGTACAAAGGAAACTCAGTAGTAAAGACAGTACAGTTAGTATAAACAGTGAGATATAACTACTTGACCACACCTATTCGTATTTCTGGGGTACAAAGCACCAATGTCAGGGGTACTTTCTCCTCTACTATTCTCCATATTATTCTCTCCTGCAGGTGCACACCACTTAAAAAACAACAGCATGATAATCTCTAAAAGGAAAAGTAAGTCTATATTCATTTTCATCACTATTTTTTTGTTAGCATAAACATTGAACTACTGTATAAACCTTTCAGTATAAATTGTGGAAAAATAAATATATGAACCCAGGAAAAATGTAATCATCATCACTACAGTACCCCACTAGCACATTTTATTATTTGGAAGTTGTGCGAACATACGTTTTTGGTTTCCTATTGCTTCTGGGAATGAAGCCATATGTTTCCTGACTGGTAAAACTGAACGTTTTTTTTTTTTTATGTTCTGAGAACAGAAGTGACAATTTAGCCTGTTCTGGGATTATTATTTTTTAGGTTGCAGGGAGGTTCTGGGAACATTTTACTCTGGTTCCTTCAAAACTTTCCTCAGAGGTTTTATTAACACTCTGAACACTCATTTTTTTGAGTAACTGCCTTAACTTTTAATAACACTGTTAGCTTATTTTGTGTTAACTTTCTTGAACTACAAGCACAGATAGGACACATGGAAATTCATTCCTTAGACAGTAATCACACAAATGTTTTATTATGACACGGCATCAGTGAGATTTGAACCAATAACCTTCTGTTGTCTAGCCATGGAATTAGTCCACTGCCCCATCAGGATGGAACTAGCATACCATGTTTTTTTACGCATACAAAGCTGTTCATTTAAAAACCAATTTAGGCCCTCCTGTAGCTCAGTTGGTAGAGCATGGTGCTTGCAACGCCAGGGTTGTGGGTTCGATTCCCACGGGGGGCCAGTATGAAAAATGTATGCACTCACTAACTGTAAGTCGCTCTGGATAAGAGCGTCTGCTAAATGACTAAAATGTAAATTTCAAAGGAAACAAGCACTCATTAAGATCAGCAGTGGCCAATTAGTGGTCGTGGACAATACACCTGAACACACTTGACAACATAGAGGATAGAGAAAGTTTTGTTGACGGAATGTATATGTTTTTCAATAACATTCTTAGAACGTTCTCTGAACGTTACTGAAGTTCTATTGTAGGTTTAATGGAACGTTTTCTTTTTCTTGGAACAATGAGAACATGACTTTAAATAGAACCATGAGGAAACCTGTAGGAAACGTTATGCTGAAGTAGTGAAATTCCCACAGAAGAACATTGTTTCTTTACGTTCACTGAACTATTTGAGAACATAGTCAATGTCAAATCAGTTGAAGAACGTTCTTAGAACATTACCAAAATTGAAATAAAATGTAACTATGTTTGAAACTTTTAGGAAACGTTCTGTTATAAAGTAATGAAATACCAAGAAAATACATTTTTTTTGTCAACTTCCTGTCACGATCGCTACAAGAGGCAGACCAAGGCGCAGCGTGATATGCGTACATCTTTTAATGAGTACTTTACACAAATAACAAAATGATACGTGAAGTCCTAGGTTAATACACCAACACAAACCTTACGGAACAAGATCCCACAATAAACTAGTGCCAACCGGCTGCCTAAGTATGGTTCCCAATCAGAGACAACGAGAATCAGCTGCCTCTGATTGGGAACCACCCTGGCCAACATAGAAAACTAGAACTAGAACGAAACATAGAAAATACAACATAGACACTACACACCCTGGCTCAACATTAAAGAGTCCCCAGAGCCAGGGCGTGACACTTCCTTAAATGTGATGAGAATATTCCAAAGCTAAACAACTATCCTGCACCATTCCCAGAAAGTTGTGGGAAGGTTGTATGCAAAAATAACCATAGGACAACCACGCTCTCACCAAGCTCTAAGAAGCATATGGTTCTCAGAATGTTAGTGCTAGCTGGCTATTGTGTGAGAGAGAATGCCATCTTGACTGATCTACTGTATCATCTCAAACAGAGAGAACAACCATCTGATTGATCATTATTGAGCATCATAAAACATGTAGTTTAGGCCCATATTTCTGCGTAGGTCTGTCTGAGCATAGTCTCTCTGTGTATAGTCTCTGTTGTTGTCTCTTACCCACACGGAGCTGGAAGCTGTTGTGAGAGTTTTTGTTGATCTCTCTCAGGGTCTCCTGCATGGCCAAGGCAAACAGGACCAGCTCACTCAGGTGGTGCCACCCATTCACACGTTCATGGGACTGCGACTTTGAATGTGCGTGTGTGTGTGTGTGTGTGTGTGTGTGAGGGAGGGAGGGAGGTTCGGGAGAAACACAGGACAGAAAGAACAAGAGGACAGCAATAAGGAAAATAAATTTTTCGGTAAGTCCCCTCTCTACTTTCCCTGAGGCAACCCCTCTTTGAAGAGTTATGATCACACATCCAAAAATGTATGTTTGGTTTGGTACCCAGATGACTAAAGGATGTTGCAGTACCTGTCTGTCTGGAGATAAGCCAGATGCTGCCATGTAACAGCTGCCGATGGTCTTGATCTTCTCAATGTCATGAAAATAGAACTCCTCCAACAGCTAGTGTGAAGAGAGAGAAGGAGTAGGGAGGGAAAGAAAGACGGAAAAGTCAAAGTGAGTGAGAATGATAGAAAGACAGTGAGGAAGCTCACCTCAGAAAAGTTTTTTTGACTTAACAAAAAACTAGGACTTGACTAGATACAAATCTGTTCATATACACCTCCCTGAAGAATATGACGGCTTTTTAAAAAACATTTTCTGACAAGCGAGCACTTAGATATGGTCATTTTCACGTTTTCATAAAATGTTTGGGAATGAGTAAGGCATTTGTGAAAATTCTATAGCAATATATAGTGGGAAAGCGGCCATGCGTTTGGACAAATAATAGACACTGCAGTAAATAAAACCTAATAATAACAACATGTCAGTCTTGTCCAGGACCGGACTCTAGACAGACAGACCGGTGCGCCATAGACAATCAGAGCTTCAGTAGGCCTATATGCAAATAAGCCATTTGCCACACGGGCCAGCCATCATTGACTTTGAACTGGACTGTGTGTTTACAGACAGTAGCAACTTTAGACCATTAGAAAGCATTCACCAAAAGCCACAAATACACCTGAATGGATTTCTGCAAATATGTAAATACCACAGGAGTCCTCTTACATTTGGGAACTTTACAGTCCTATTGATCAAACAACCATGAACAGGTAGGCTATCTCTCCCTAGATCAACAACTAATGTTAGCCAGAGCGAGATGAGCTAAACTCTAACGAGAAAAGAGCAGATAAACCCTCTCAAAAATGTTGGGCCGTCATAATACAGTGAGGGAAAAAAGTATTTGATCCTCTGCTGATTTTGTATGTTTGCCCACTGACAAAGAAATGATCAGTCTATAATTTTAATGGTAGGTTTATTTGAACAATGAGAGACATAATAACAACAAAAAATTCAGAAAAACGCATGTCAAAAATGTTATAAATTGATTTGCATTTTAATGAGGGAATAAGTATTTGACCCCCTCTCAATCAGAAAGATTTCTGGCTCCCAGGTGTCTTTTATACAGGTAACGAGCTGAGATTAGGAGCATACTCTTAAAGGGAGTGCTACTAATCTCAGATTGTTACCTGTATAAAAGACACCTGTCCACAGAAGCAATCAATCAATCAGATTCCAAACTCTCCACCATGGCCAAGACCAAAGAGCTCTCCAAGGATATTAGGGACAAGATTGTAGACCTACACAAGGCTGGAATGTGCTACAAGACCATCGCCAAGCAGCTTGGTGAGAAGGTGACAACAGTTGGTGCGATTATTCACAAATGGAAGAAACACAAAATAACTGTCAATCTCCCTCGGCCTGGGGCTCCATGCAAGATCTCACCTCGTGGAGTTGCAATGATCATGAGAACGGTGAGGAATCAGTCCAGAACTACACGGGAGGATCTTGTCACTGATCTCAAGGCAGCTGGGACCATAGTCACCAAGAAAACAATTGGTAACACACTACGCCGTGAAGGACTGAAATCCTGCAGCGCCCGCAAGGTCCACCTGCTTAAGAAAGCACATATACAGGGCAGTCTGAAGTTTGCCAATGAACATCTGAATGATTCAGAGGAGAACTGGGTGAAAGTGTTGTGGTCAGATGAGACCAAAATCGAGCTCTTTGGCATCAACTCAACTCGCCATGTTTGGAGGAGGAGGAATGCTGCCTATGACCCCAAGAACACCATCCCCACCGTCAAACATGGAGGTGGAAACATTATGCTTTGGGGGTGTTTTTCTGCTAAGGGGACAGGACAACTTCACCGCATCAAAGGGACGATGGACGGGGCCATGTACCGTCAAATCTTGGGTGAGAACCTCCTTCTCTCAGCCAGGGCACTGAAAATGGGTCGTGGATGGGTATTCCAGCATGACAATGACCCAAAACACACGGCCAAGGCAACAAAGGAGTGGCTCAAGAAGAAGCACATTAAGGTCTTGGAGTTGCCTAGCCAGACTCCAGACCTTAATCCCATAGAAAATCTGTGGAGGGAGCTGAAGGTTCGAGTTGCCAAACGTCAGCCTCGAAACCTTAATGACTTGGAGAAGATCTGCAAAGAGGAGTGGAACAAAATCCCTCCTGAGATGTGCGCAAACCTGGTGGCCAACTACAAGAAACGTCTGACCTCTGTGATTGCTAACAAGGGTTTTGCCACCAAGTACTAAGTCATGTTTTGCAGAGGGGTCAAATACTTATTTCCCTCATTAAAATGCTTATCAATTTATAACATTTTTGACATGCGTTTTTCAGGATTTTTTTGTTGTTATTCTGTTTCTCACTGTTCAAATAAACCTACCATTAAAATTATAGACTGATCATGTCTTTGTCAGTGGGCAAATGTACAAAATCAGCAGGGGATCAAATACTTTTTTCCCTCACTGTATGAGGGGAAAAAGTAGTCCACTCACCCACTCGTCCAATGACATGACCTCCTTCCAGCAGCTAGCTAGCTAGTTAACGTTAGGCTCTGTGTTTTTAGCTTGCTAAATATTATGACTGACTCAAATGGGTGGAGGCAGCAAACAATGTACCAGGCCAGCTGTGATTTACAACCTGATAGCAATATTTTTTGGACTACCAAGACATGTATTGGTGAATTATGTTAATCATGCATTGAACTGCATCCATCTATTCTTCCAACAATGCCTTACTGTACGTCATGGAATTTGAAGTAAAATAGAACCCATTTTTAAAGTTTCTGTAGCGTAAACTAGGAATTTGATATTTTGGTCTGATATTATAATTGTCGGTTTGTTTCATATCTGTAAAGTAGTTAAAACGCTGTCAGTTCCACTTTTATTTGTTGGGATGGAAAGTGAGAAAAAATATCTGGTGTTCCAACACATTGCAAAACTCTGCCTGGGCCGTACCCCCTCCTCGTCTCGCCCTCACCTCGTCAAAGTCAGTGATGATCTCGTTGAGCAGTCGGAGGCTGTCGACCCCCTCGTGTTTTATCTCCTTCTTCTCATAGTAGTCGGTGAACCCTGCGACTGAGGCAAACATCACCCCCACCTCCTCATAGGACTGGGAGTACAGCTCCTGAAGAAGGGAGAGAGGACACACATTGAGAAGTTAATATGCACTTGATTGTTTAGTAGGCATTTCCTTTAACCCATCTGATCTGTGATATATAGGAGTTGACAAGGCAACACAAACAGATCTGGGACCAGGCTAATGGACATGTGCAAGGGATTGTTTTGGAATCAGGATATTCAAATAAAATAAAATTTTATTGGCCAAATGCGCCGAATACAACAGGTGCAGACATTACAGTGAAATGCTTACTTACAGCCCTTAACCAACAGTGCATTTATTTTTAATAAAAAAGTAGAATAAAACAACAAAAAAGTGTTGAGAAAAAAAGAGCAGAAGTAAAATAAAATAACAGTAGGGAGGCTATATATACAGGGGGGTACCGGTGCAGAGTCAATGTGCGGGGGCACCAGCTAGTTGAGGTAGTTGAAGTAATATGTACATGTGGGTAGAGTTAAAGTGACTATGCATAAATAATTAACAGAGTAGCAGCAGCGTAAAAAGATGGGGTGGGGGGGCAGTGCAAATAGTCCGGGTAGCCATGATTATCTGTTCAGGAGTCTTATGGCTTGGGGGTAGAAGCTGTTGAGAAGTCTTTTGGACCTAGACTTGGCACTCCGGTACCGCTTGCCGTGCGGTAGCAGAGAGAACAGTCTATGACTAGGGTGGCTGGAGTCTTTGACAATTTTGAGGGCCTTCCTCTGACACCGCCTGGTATAGAGGTCCTGGATGGCAGGAAGCTTGGCCCCAGTGATGTACTGAGCCGTACGCAGTACCCTCTGTAGTGCCTTGCGGTCGGAGGCCAAGCAGTTGCCATACCAGGCGGTGATGCAACCAGTCAGGATGCTCTCGATGGTGCAGCTGTATAATTTTTTGAGGATCTGAGGACCCATGCCAAATGTGGTTCAGTAGCCTATACAGTGTCATGGCGTTTTCTGTACCTCGTCGTTCCTGCCCCTCTCCAGGAAGTGTCTTGCGACGTGCGATGGCAGGATGTTGTTCAGCAGATACCCGTTGTGCTCCCGCATCTCCCTCATGTCCTCCACTTCCTGCTGAGCCTGCAGACGCCATAGGAAGTCCAGCCTCACTGTCGCCTCCCACTGGATGACAAGGAACAGCCAATCACAAATAGACTTTCCTTTACTGAGGGATGATGGTGACTCAATAAACTTGAATTAGTTACGGACACATCAGTTGCAACTACATAACTGCTTAACACAATAAAGATGCCTCGGGGAGCGCTACTGAAATAAAAGGTAAGGACTGTTGTGTGTTACTGTACTTGTCTTCCATTGTAGAACACAGCAACAACAAACATGGTCATGAGGAGGATGGAGATGCCCTTCCTCCTGAGGTAGTGAGACCTGTGTGTGTGTGTGACACACAAAGGAAGAGACAGAAAGACAGAAACATTAGAATTTGAGTGATAAAATCAACCAAGTGTTCAATTGGTAATGGAAACTCATAGCCAAATCACACCCAATACTGATTTAGTGTAGGGAAGGGGGATACCTAGTCAGTTGCACAACAGAATGCATTCAACCGAAATGTGTCTTCCACATTTAACCCAACCCCTCTTAATCGAGGTCATCAGTGGGGTTAATTGCCATGCTGAAGGTCAGAGGGAGGGAGGGAGAGTGGAACGGGGGGAGGGAGAGAGAGAGACTGAGGGAGGGAGGGGAGAGAGAGAGAGAGTGGAAGGGAGGGAGGGAAAAAGAGAGGGACGGAGGGAGGGAGGGAGGGAGGGAGGGGAGAGAGACACGGAATTTAAATGAAATGGACCCCAAACCTGGCTGGTACTCACCATGTCGGTGGAGGCCAGGCCGAAGTTGATAGCGATGGCAGTGAGGGTGAGGAGGTTGCGGGCGCTGTTGTTCTCATGGAAGTTGAACATCTCGTCTCTCATCTGGGAATACTGAGACACAGAGGGAAAACAATATGAAAGCACATTGTGATCCGTACTGTTTAATACTTTGACAAGCTGCCATTTGTTACAAGTGCAATGCTACAATTGATTGATATCAACTACCTGCAAATAGTATAGGTCTATCTAAATGGCATAGGCCTACTTGCACCCACTCTACCATCATCACATCCCCCTCTCTTGTATGCATACTTTATGGCTCTCTGGCTTACCTTTATCCCCTTACCCTCTAGTGCTCTTAAAACCATCCCCCCTCCCTCCTTCCCTTGTCCTCGATGTTTGCTTCTTTAAACCCCAGCGTTACCGGGGTGATGCACATGCGCTCGCTGCTGCTCAACTCGATGGCGTGCTCGATCCCGGGCGACAATGAACATAACGGTAGAGTGGAGTGGTGCAAGTAAGCCAATGCTATTTAGATTGCAGATAAGTTCATATCACAGTTGTCGTTTTTTTGTACTTGTGGTACACATGTTAAAGCTGATATCTACATAAGATGAAACAGCGCTACTAGTCGCCCCAGGTTTGTTTTGGTTTTGAAACGGGGCAGAGGAGCATGCTGCACCTGTTCTATCGTGCATGCAATTATGTGCAACGATGTCCAAGTGGAAGAAAACGGTGTTCATTGTTTGAAGTAACGTCTTTGTTGTTTGCAAACAGATGTGGCATTTTTACCACTACGTATTCCAGTTTTAAAGGCCCAATGCAGCCATTTTTATATCAATCTTGAATCACATCTGTGTTACAAGTACCTTACTTTAGTCGTTTTCCATTAAAATGGTTTTTAAAAAAAAAAGGTTTTTAGCTCAACTTTTTCTCAAGTAACAATTTTGCTAGGACTGTCTGGGAGTGGGGATAGGAAAACTAGTTATTCAGTGGTGGAAAAAGTACCCAATTGTCATACATAAAAGTAAAGATACCTTAATAGAAAATGACTCAAGTAAATGTGAAAGTCACCCAGTAAAGCACTACTTGAGTAAAAGTCTAAGTATTTGGTTTTAAATATACTTAAGTATCAAAAGTAAAAATCATTTCAAATTCCTTATATTAAGCAAACCAGATGGCACAATTTTAGTTATTTTACAGATAGCCAGGGGCACAATCCAACATGGATGTTCAATTGATAAGTGCGTGAATTGGACCATTTTCCTTTCTTGCTAAGCATTCAAAATGTAACAAGTACTTTTGGGTGTCAGGGAAAATGTATGGAGTAAAAAGTACATTTTCTTTAGGAATGTAGTGAAGTAAAAGTTGTCAAAATATAAAAAAGTATAGATACCCCCAAAAAACTACATAAGTAGTACTTTATAATATTTTTACTTAAGTACTTTACACCACTGCTGATATTGTCAGAGAGGTTTGGAACTTTCTTTGTTATTGGTCTATTAACTAACTTACCGCCTGGCGATGTCACCAGGCAAGCCGAAACTCCACCCATGCAAAACCTGCTGAAGGTTCTGTGTAGACCAGGGTTCTTCAATTCCGGTCCTGGAGGGCCGAAACACCTCTGTTTTTCATCCTCTCCTTCTAATCAGGGGCTAATTCAGACCTGGGACACCAGGTGAGTGCAATTAACTACCAGGTAGAAATAAAAAACAGAAGTGTTTCGGCCCTCCAGGACCGGAATTGAAGAACCCTTGTGTAGACTGTACTGTCAACCATCAGGAAATAACACTGATAAAAAGAACACTTTTTACAGTGTAAGTTTCATCAGCTTATCACAGCTCAGGCTAAGACCCAGATGCAGACACAGGAGGTGGATAGTACGAGTCTCATAGTTTATTACAGTAAAAGGGGCAGGCAATCGGAAGGTCAAGGCAGGCAACGAGTCGTAATCCAAATCAGAGTCATGCAGGTATAGGACGGCAGGCAGAATCAGGGACAGGCAGAAAGGTCAGAACTGGGAACACTACAAAAAGCAAAAACTAGAGCACAGGAAACATGGGAACACGCTGAAAGGACTTGACGGGACAAGACGAACTGGAGGTATAAATACACATGAGGTAATGGCAGACACCTGGTGGGAGTTGGAGACAATCACAAGACAGGTGAAACAGATTAGGGTGTGACACAGCTGTTGTACAATATGATACAAAACTTAATTTTGACTGCACTGGACCTTTAAGCAAAGTGATGACAATGCTGAGAGCGAAAGAAAGCGCGAGAGAGAAAGCGGAAGAGATGGGAGGGAGAAAGATAGGGTTAAGTTTAGGATGACCACTGTGGTTGAGGAGAACTAGCTAGGCCAAAGCATACACTGTGCTCTGAGTATCAGGGCCTAACCCAATAAAAAGGTTAAGGTTAAAGGTCAGAGGTTACTGGCGAGGGCTGGAGAAATCTGTTAGGGTCCGGTCTACAGGTAACAGTTGAGAGGTCAGGGTTAGTGGTCAGGGCTTATAGTCAGATGGTTGTCTCACCTCAGCCGGATGGTCGAAGTGTTCATTGAGTGTACGGGCCAACTCCTGAGCTGACAGGTTTATAGAGAGCAGAGTGAATCCCTTGATGTCAGCAAACAGGATACTGTGGAGGAGAGAGGAGACAGGGAGAGTAGAGCGAAAGAAAGAAGAAGTGAGAGGGAGTTACAGGGGGTGGTAAGGAGAGAGACAGAGATGGTAGGAGAGAGGGATAGGAAGACAATGTATAAATAATATATAAATTGGTCATTTAGCAGATGCTCTTATCCAGAGATGATGTCCACCAAGACGTGCAGTGCTGAGGTGAGCAAGCCAGCACACATGGCCCAGACATAGCCGCGGGAAGTAGGGGTGCTGAGGGTGCTTCAGCACCCCCTGAAGAATCAGAATTAAAAATAATAATAATTAGAAGAAAAAAAAGAAATCACAAAAGGAGTGCACTGGGCCTTTAATAAGCAAACCGATATAGCCGTCTGCAGTGCAGGCACCCCTGTCAATGAAATAAATTGCAGCACCCTCACCCTCTCACTACTCACTCACTACTTCCCGCGGCTATGGGCCCAGAGCAGGGGTAGTGAGAGCAGAGTAGACATGGCGAACAGCATGAACAGCACGTACCATGAAGGGTCCAGCCCGTGTGGTCTGGGACAGCCTGCTAGCCAGACCAGCGTAGCGCAGCCACTGAGGAGACATGGAGTCCTTACAAGTCAGAACCAGGACACACAGCACTACGGACACTCCCATGAATAACCCCGGCGGGGTTCAGACCGAGGGCCCTGACCATAGTGATAAGCTTGGAGGACACTATGATGTTGAAGGCTGAGCTGTAGTCAATGAACAGCATTCTTACATAGGTATTCCACTTGTCCAGATAGGATAGGGCAGTGTGCATTGCGATGACGATTGTGTCATCCGTGGATCTGTTGGGGCGGTACCCAAATTGTGGGTCTAGAGAAGGGCTAGGCAACCCTGTTCCTGGAGTGCCGCAAGTACTGCAGGATTTTGTTCTAACTAGGCAACACACATGGCCAACTGAGCTAGTTGATCAGTTCAGTGATTGCCTAAATTCAACACACCTGGTCTTCCAGGACCAGGATTGCCTATCCCTGGTCTAGGATGTTGGGTAAGGTGGAGGTGATATGATCCTTAATTAGCCTCTCAAAGCACTTCATGATGACAGAAGTGAGTGCTACGGGGCGATAGTCATTTAGTTCAGTTACCTTTGCTTTATTGGGTACAGGAACAATGGTGGACATCTTGAAGCAAGTGGGGACAACAGACTGGGATAGGGAGAGATTGAACATGTCTGTAAACACTCCAGCCAGCTGCCCTTACAAAAACAGATTGCAGTTTTGAAACTGCAGTAAAAGTGCAGTAACTGTAGTCGACTGTGATATTTTGGACACAGAGATTGCAAAATTAATGCAGTAAAAAAAACTTTATTATTTTGGCCGAAGTATTTGCATTATACTGCACTCCGACTGCTATCTTTTTTCATAAGGGTGGTCTTCACATGCTATGAGGACGCGCCTAGAGATGCCATCTGGGCCAGCAGTCTTGCGAGGGTTAACACGCTTAAATGCCTTACATAGGTCATGGAGAATCATAGTCCTCGTGAGTGGCAGTGGTAATAATACAGTATAAGCAGTGAGATATACCTAATTGGCCAAACCTATTTGTATTTCAGCGGTACAGTACAAACCACTAATGTCAGGGGTGCAAACGTTCTCCCCTGCTCTTCTCCATCTTCTGCTCTCCTTCTGCAGGTGCACACCTCTTCCAAAACACACACAGTTTGCTCTACAAGGAAAAGCAAGTCTATTTTCATTTTCATTACTCTTATTAGCATAAAAAATGTATTCTATAAACATTTCAGTACAAAATGTGGAAAAATAAATATATGAACCACGAAACAGTTAAACAGCGCCATCACTACAGTCTGGGCAACATCATACCTTGTATTAAGAAGTTGTAGTACTGTTTACCTTTTTAATACATATCAATCAGACTATTTTCTTTAAATACGATTTGACACAAATAGGAAGTGAAAATCATGGTTGTGATGAAGAAACTGGAGTGACAAAAAGCCAAGCCACATACAGTTGCCTATTCTGCACTGGAGGACTATAGACAGTTGCCTATTCTGCACTGGAGGACTATAGACAGTTGCCTATTCTGCACTGGAGGACTATAGACAGTTGCCTATTCTGCACTGGAGGACTATAGACAGTTGCCTATTCTGCACTGGAGGACTATAGACAGTTGCCTATTCTGCACTGGATGACTATAGACAGTTGCCTATTCTGCACTGGAGGACTATAGACAGTTGCCTATTCTGCACTGGAGGACTATAGACAGTTGTTTATTCTTTAATACTAGGCAGACAAAATGTCCAGGTTGTATGCCAAGGCGACATCATGTGGCTATGTTGAAATAGGTCACAGAATGCAAGTTTGACATATCTTTGACACTAATTTATAATTACACCAATCTTTGAGTCTGGATACATAATAGTTTCCATGGTAGTTTTCATTTGAACGCTCCCTAAACATCACAGTGAATGAGAAGACATAGGAGAGCAGCGCTTCTTTGGTTATAGTTAATCCATGAGGTGCTCTTTGATCATGGGATGAAATACTATAGAACAAAAATAAGTTGATGCTGGACAGTAAACAAACTTCCAGAAGTAATCAAGGCACTCCTGTAGTGGAGAAATTTAAAATATTTTAATGTTTTACAGCTTATGCATGGGAAGAATAAAGAACCTACCAATGCGTTGCGACTACAACAGCCTTCATCAGGGTGACTGACCATTCACAGTGAATGACCTGAGTAGTGTACAAACACCAGCAGGTTATATAAGTTGTTGTGCAGTGAATTGTGTGAGGTAAAGTAAGCTCAATGAGGTTACACTCATTGACAGAACCAAATAAAATCATCTTCAGGGCAAAGCCACGTTAATAGAGTGATGCTGAGACTCAGATTTTTCCAAAGTTAAACAAACCATACAACTCTATGCACAAGGACGACTTTTGACAATTTCCACAGAAAATGTAACAAAAACACATTTAATTGAAGAACAGTGTTACCATAGAAATGCCCTTCACCACAATGTGTAGCGAAATACACTTGGGTGTTTATCACTACACAGATCAAACAATGTATTTAAACAATGTGTTCTCTCGATTAACAATCATATTATACATCGTAATAAAAACATTACAAATTGTGTATAGTTTACAAAAATGTATGCACTACTTTACACTAAATTAATCCAGCGATTGAACGTCTATGATACAAAATAGGTTGCACAGTTCATCTCGGTACAGTGATTATGAAGTGAGGCATTTATTATTATGGCTTAGAGGTCTGGACTCTAATCGAACATGTAAACTGCAGAGTTTTTTACATCATTATGTAAATACAGTGTACTCCGCTTACAGTGAATACTTACAGTAAATCAACCACTTACAGTAATCAAATGTCCTGCACGGATAAGATTTCTATAAGAGTAGTGCACTGTGTTGGCCTCAGTCAGGTAAGAAATAAACATGAAAACACATGTAACAAATATCTACTGTATATGTAGATATGGTAATAAAAAAGCAATTAGCATCCTAACGGGGATTGTTTAAACTCAGTGGAACTAAGATTGACAGTAGATCCTCCTGGTCGAATCAAGACAGAGTTTTGTGGGCCAAAGAGAAAGTCCTCTGGATAATGTTTAATGTGACACCCAATGTGTCCCTTGAACCGACCCAACAAAATACCTACTTTAGCCCCTGGGGTACTTGGTCCCATGTTCTGTACAGTTGTCTCCTCACGAGAATCACTACATACAGTATCTCATACAGTATATCTTCTCTCTCTCTCTGAGGATCAACCAGCTAATCCACCACTGTGGTGTTTCAAGTCAGTGCTGGACGACTCATGACATAGGAAGTCCTGACCCCCTAAACAGGAAGTGCTCAGTCAGTCTGAACTCTGACCTCCTTTGTTGGTCTCTCTAGAATCTTCTGTTAGCACTGTCCGCTGCTGGGGGCCATGCTGAACAACACTCTGTTGGCCTCTCTCTGCTTCTCCTTCTGCCTGGACTGTACCAGACCAAACACCACCGCTGCCAGGGTGTTCCTGCCCTCCGATCGCCCCCCTGACCGTCCCCAAGTCCTGTTACTGGCCCTTTGGGCGTGACTGCTGTTGATGAAGTAAGTCCGGACCTTCCCCTGCCGCTCGCTCACCTACAATAACACAAAAAACCTGATTAGAAAGCGATATCCTAATTTTCTGAATTCCTCTTGAAGTGTATAGTACTATATACTATAGCCCCATAGGGCTCTGGACAACAGCAGTGCACAATGTGGGGTATAGGGTATCATTTGAGAGATATACATATTCTGGATCCTCACCCCCTTGATGTAGATCTGTCCTCTCAGCTCCAGGACGAAGCCCCAGGCAGCCAGGATCCCGCGTGTGGCCTCGGGCACCTGGATGCGGCCACTCACGCCTGTGCTGTCCATGCGGCTCGACAGGTTCACCGTCGTCCCCCAGATGTCATATTGAGGCTTGGTTGCGCCGATCACCCCGGCAACCACAGGCCCATGAGCGATGCCTGAGTGGTGGTTAGAAATAAACGTGGAGAGGCTTGATTGGATGAGTATTGACTTAGTAAAAGTTTTAAGCTTATTACAGTGTAATCAGTATTTACCCAGCTAGCACATTTGGTTCCTTGGAAGTTGTGGGAACATATGTTTTTGGTTTCACATTGGTTGAGGGAATGAATCCATACGTTTCCTGACTGGTAAAACTGAACGTTTTTTTTAAACGTTCCGAGAGCAGAAGTGAACATTTCGCCTGTTCTGGGAACATTTATTTTTAGGTTGCAGGGAGGTCCTGGGAACGTTTTACTCTGGTTCCTTGAAATGTTTTCTCTGAGGTTTTATTAACGCTCTGAAGGTTTTAGTAACTTCCTTAAAACTTTCACTGAATGTTTCAATAAGACTTTTAATAACACTGTTAGCTTATTTTGTGTTAACTTTCTTAAACTACAAACACAGATAGGACACATGGAAATTAATTCCTTAGGCATTAATCACACAAACACATACATTTTTTATCATGACACGGCATCAGTGAGATTCGACCCTATAATCTTTGGTTCTCTATCCATGGAATTAGTCCACTGCGCCATCAGGATGGAACTAGCAAGCCATGTTTTTTACACATACAAAGCTGTTAATTTTAAAACCCATTTCAAAAGGAAACAAACACTCATTAAGATCAGTTATGGCCAATTAGTGGGCGCGGACAACACACTTGAACACACTTAACAAGATAGAGGATAGAGAAAGTTTTGTTGACAGAATGTATATATTTTAAAATAAAATTCTTAGAACGTTCTCTGAACATTACTCAACTTGTCTTGTGGTTTTTATGGAAAGTTTTCTTTTTCTTGGAACAATTTGAGAACATGACTTTAAATAGAACCATGAGGAAACCTGTAGGAAACGTTATGCTGAAGTACTGAAATTCCCACAGAAGAACACTGTTTCTTTACGTTCACTGAACTATTTGAGAACATACTCAATGTCAAACCAGTTGAAGAACGTTCTTAGAACATTACCAAAATTGAAATTAAATTTAACCATATTTGAAACCTTTAGGAAACTTCCTTAAATGTGCTGAGAATGTTCCAAAGCTAAGCAACTATCCTGCACCATTCCCAGAAAGGTGTGGGAAGGTTGTGTGCAAAAATAACCATAGGACAACCACGCTCTCACCAAGCTCTAAGAAGCATATGGTTCTCAGAATGTTAGTGCTAGCTGGCTATTGTGTGAGAGAGAATGCCATCTTGACTGATCTACTGTATCATCTCAAACAGAGAGAACAACCATCTGATTGATCATTATTGAGCATCATAAAACATGTAGTTTAGGCCCATATGTCTGCGTAGGTCTGTCTGAGCATAGTCTCTCTGTGTATAGTCTCTGTTGTTGTCTCTTACCCACACGGAGCTGGAAGCTGTTGTGAGATTTTTTGTTGATCTCTCTCAGGGTCTCCTGCATGGCCAAGGCAAACAGGACCAACTCACTCAGGTGGTGCCACCCATTCACACGTCCATGGGACTGCGACTTTGAATGTGCGTGTGTGTGTGTGTGTGTGTGTGAGGGAGGGAGGTTCGTGAGAAAGACAGGATAGAAAGAACAAGAGGACAGCAATAAGGAAAATAAATTTTTCGGTAAGTCCCTTCTCTACTTTTCCTGAGGCAACCCCTCTTTGAAGAGTTATGATGACACATCCAAAAATGTATGTTTGGTTTGGTACCCAGATGACTAAAGGATGTTGCAGTACCTGTCTGTCTGGAGATAAGCCAGATGCTGCCATGTAACAGCTGCCGATGGTCTTGATCTTCTCAATGTCATGAAAATAGAACTCCTCCAACAGCTAGTGTGAAGAGAGAGAAGGAGTAGGGAGGGAAAGAAAGACGGAAAAGACAAAGTGAGTGAGAATGAAAGAAAGACAGTGAGGAAGCTCAACTCATAATTTTTTTTTTTACTTAAACAAAAAATTAGGACTTGACTAGATAAAAACCTGTTCATATACACCTCCAAGAAGAACATGCCGCCTTTTATTTTATTATATTTTTTACATTTTCTGACAAGCAAGCACTTAGATATGGTCATTTTCACGTTTTCATAGAATGTTTGGGAATGAGTAAGGCATTTGTGAAAATTCTATAGCAATATATAGTGGGAAAGCGGCCATGCGTTTGGACAATTAATAGACACTGCAGTAAATAAAACCTAATAATAACATGTCAGTCTTGTCCAGGACCGGACTCTAGACAGACAGACCGGTGCGCCATAGCCAATCAGAGCTACAGTAGGCCTACATGCAAATAAGCCATTTGCCACACGGGCCAGCCATCATTGACTTTGAACTGGACTGTGTGTTTACAGACAGTAGCAACAGCGCAACTTTAGACCATTAGAAAGCATTCACCAAAAGCCACAAATACACCTGAATGGATTTCTGCAAATGTGTAAATACCACAGGAGTCCTCTTACATTTGGGAACTTTACAGTCCTATTGATCAAACAACCATGAACAGGTAGGCTATCTCTCCCTAGATCAACAACTAATGTTAGCCAGAGCGAGATGAGCTAAACTCTAACGAGAAAAGAGCAGATAAACCCTCTCAAACTTTTCAACTTGTAGTTGTCCGTCAGAATTGCAATGATAAACGATGGGGAATAGTAGCCTGCTCGCCCTTCTGCAGCTTGCCTGCCAATGCATGCTTGTTCCAACCCACGTTTTGAAAACTGAATGGGAACTGCCTGCCAAATACATTTAATTGACAACTAAGAAATATGCATGCTAACTGTGGATAACAGTCCTTCAAGTTCAGCATTACATTTTTACATTTTAGTCATTTAGCAGACGCTCTTATCCAGAGCGACTTACAGTTAGTGAATACATATATATATATATATATATATTTTTTATACTGGCCCCCCGTGGGAATCGAACCCACAACCCTGGCGTTGCAAACACCATGCTCTATCAACTGAGCTACATCCCTGCCGGCCATTCCCTCCCCTACCCTGGACCAGCATTGTGCCGCCACCCATGAGTCTCCCGGTCGCGGCCGGCTGCAACAGAGCCTGGATTCGAACCAGGATCTCTAGTAGCACAGTTAGCACTGCGATGCAGTGCCTTAGACCACTGCGCCACTCAGGAGACTGATAGCTAGCTAGCTAGCAAAGCGATTCACATTTCATGCTAGTTAACCAAATAACACCTGCATCTCCAGCTGTAGCCACCGAAAAACGATACGATGGGGAAAAAGTAGTCCACTCCTCCAATGACATGACATCCTCCCAGCAGCTAGCTAGCTAGTTAACGTTAGGCTTTGTGTTTTTAGCTTGCAAAATAAATAGCTACATAAATAGGTACGCTAGTCTATAAACCACGTTATGACTGACTTGTGATCATTGACCTTGCTAGTTTGATTGTATTGACATTCCCAGCTTTAATTACATTTGTACGTTTTTGTCCAAAATATTAAATCATTGAAACTCAAACAGTGCATCCCGAATGGGTGGAGGCAGCAAACAATGTACCAGGCCAGCTGTGATTTACATCCTGATAGCAATTTTTTTGGGACCAAGACATGTATTGGTGAATTATGTTAATCATGCATTGAACTGCATTTTGAGTAAAATAGGACAGATTTTTAAATATTTTGTAGCGTAAACTGGGAATTTGATATTTTTGACTGATATTATGATTGTCTGTATATTTCATATCTGCAAAGTAGTTAAAACGCTGTCAGTTCCACTTTTATTTGTTGGGATGGAAAGTGAGAAAAAATATCTGGTGTTCCAACACATTGCAAAACTCTGCCTGGGCCGTACCCCCTCCTCGTCTCACCCTCACCTCGTCAAAGTCAGCGATGATCTCGTTGAGCAGTCGGAGGCTGTCGACCCCCTCGTGTTTGATCTCCTTCTTCTCATAGTAGTCGGTGAACCCTGCGACTGAGGCAAACATCACCCCCACCTCCTCATAGGACTGGGAGTACAGCTCCTGAAGAAGGGAGAGAGGACACACATTGAGAAGTTAATATGAACTTGATTGTTTAATAGGCATTTCCTTTAACCTATCTGATCTGTGATGTGAAGAGACCTGAGGATAGGTTCCCTGGTCCCAGATGTGTTTGTGCGGTCTTGCCAAAACATGACTATAGGTGTTGACAAGGCAACACAAACAGATCTGGGACCAGGCTAATGGACATGTGCAAGGGATTGTTTTGGAATCAGGATATTCAGTAGCCTATACAGTGTCATGGCGTTTTCTGTACCTCGTTGTTCCTGCCCCTCTCCAGGAAGTGTCTTGCGACGTGCGATGGCAGGATGTTGTTCAGCAGATACCCGTTGTGCTCCCGCAGCTCCCTCATGTCCTCCACTTCCTGCTGAGCCTGCAGACGCCATAGGAAGTCCAGCCTCGCTGTCGCCTCCCACTTGATGACAAGGAACAGCCAATCACAAATAGACTTTACTTTACTGAGGGATGATGGTGACTCAATAAACTTGAATAAGTTACGGACACATCAGTTGCAGCTACATAACTGCTTAACACAATAAGATGCCTCGGGGAGCGCTACTGAAATAAAAGGTAAGGACTGTTGTGTGTTACTGTACTTGTCTTCCATTGTAGAACACAGCAACAACAAACATGGTCATGAGGAGGATGGAGATGCCCTTCCTCCTGAGGTAGTGAGACCTGTGTGTGTGTGACACACGAAGGAAGAGACAGAAAGATTAGAATTTGAGTGATAAAATCAACCAAGTGTTCAATTGGTAATGGACAACTCATAGCCAAATCCCACACAATATTGATTTAGAGTGTAGGGAGATACCTAGTCAGTTGCACAAGTGAAATGTGTCTCCTGTATTTAACCCAACCCCTCTTAATCAACATCAATAGCGCACAGGGAGCAGTTGTTGTTGGTGGTTTACTGCCTTGCTCAAGGGTAGAATGGCAGATTTTTCCACCTTGCCGGCTCTGGGATTTTAACCAGCAACCTCTCGGTTACTGGCCCAACGCGCTTAACCGCTAGGCTACCTGCCGCGTGATATTTGTTATATGTTATTCCCACGGGGGGCCAGTATGAAAAATGTATGCACTCACTAACTGTAAGTCGCTCTGGATAAGAGCGTCTGCTAAATGACTAAAATGTAAATGTAAAATGTTATTTGTTATACTTTATATGTGATATTTGTATGTGTGATATTTGTGTGTGTGCGTACCTGTGCAGGAGGAGGTCCTGCTCTTGCTGGTTGACATAAAGGATGTGGAATGCCACCTGTATAAAGTAGGAGTAGACAGCCACCACCAATAGCAGCACAGCTAGCTTCAACAGAGAACTCAGCCTGAGGAACACCGCACATGTCACCATGGCTATCACCCCACTCAGCACAAAAAACTGTAGAACACAGGAGAGAGAGGGAGAGAGGGAGGGAGAGCGAGAGAGAGAGGGAGGGAGGGAGAGCGAGAGAGAGAGGGACGGAGGGAGGGAGAGAGAGAGAGAGGGACGGACGGAGGGAGGGAGGGAGGGAAGGGAGGGAGGGGGGAGAGAGAGGAAGGGACAGTGTTATTTATTGTCTTAAATGGATGCATGTGTATGTCTAGTGAATCTTCAACAGATAATATATTAGAGAGGAGGGGTTGAGAAATGTGTATGATCACACTGTGATAAATCCACACGCCACAATCCACATTTGTCTCTCAGAGAAGTCTGTCTTACCTCTGGGTAGGTGCAGGCAGTGAGAATCCATTGGCTGGGTGTGTCTGTATCTGTGCTGGCCCTGTCTGTCCCCTGCCCCTCTGCTATAGCAGAGTCCCTCAGAATGCACCACACCTGGACCAGAGCAGACAGAGAGAGGAGTGAAGCAGGACAGTCAACTACACAACACCATCCTCATGTCCTACTGGACCTCAAATCAGACACATGATGGAAACAATCAGTAGAATTCATGGGGTTTCTCATTTTCACCAGAAGAGTTTGACGGTGCAGGAGTGAAGCACGGACATTGAGTAATGCAGCTCATGATAAGAAAGGAGTAAAACTCTCAGTCCTTCCAGTACTCACCATACATATCTTTCTAAACTCTATTGGTGCTAATTATATCTTTCTATGATACGTTGATACCAGGCCATCGATTTATTCATACTTATTTTGTTCATAAATGCAGTTTCATTGAAAATCCAGTCTGGAAATGACTGAATTTAAATGAAATGGACCCCAAACCTGGCTGGTACTCACCATGTCGGTGGAGGCCAGGCCGAAGTTGATAGCGATGGCAGTGAGGGTGAGGAGGTTGCGGGCGCTGTTGTTCTCATGGAACCAGCAGCAGAGCTGTAGTAGCGCCGGAGGGGCCTGCTTAAACTCCTCAGCCAAAGCCATCAGCAGCAGCAACATATAGGCCAGCAGGAAGAGAGAGAACTGGAGCACTGCCGGGTACGGCCTACAGAGAGGAGAGAGAGAGAGGAGAGAGGGATGAGAATAGTGAAGAAGGAGGTAAAATAGGGAGGAAAGAATGAGTAGTTGGTTGAAGACAAAGTGGTTAAGGAGAGCCTGAGATAAGGGGGAGATTGGGGGGGAATTAAGAGAGATGGATGGGTGATGGGAGGAGGGGTGCACTCTTAGAAAGAAAGTTGCTATGTTAAACCTAAAAGGGTTCATTGGCTGTCCCCATAGGATAACCCTTTGAAGAACCCTTTTGAGTTCCATGTAGAACCCTTTCCACAGAGGGTTCTACATGGAACCCAAAAGAGTTCTACCTGGAACCAAAAAGGGTTCTACCTGGAACCAAAAAGGGTTCTCCTATGGGGACAGCTGAAGAACCCTTTTGGAACTCTTTTTTCTTAGAGTGTACAGAAGAATGATGGAAAGGGTACTGGTATGTAGGATAGAATGAAAAGGACAAGAGGGAGACATGTTTCCTATCTAGATTATCCTGATTATTTAGAACACAATCCAAATCCAATCCTATTGGCTCAAAGAAACTGCTTAGACACAGAGTTAAAGCTGTGATTGGCCAGTGGGTGCTGTCTGTCTACCTGGGGGCGGGGATGAGGGCCTGGACAGCCATGAGGAAGAGGAGCATGATGAAGGAGCAGATCAGGTTGGAGTTGAACATCTCGTCTCTCATCTGGGAAAACTGAGACACAGAGGAAAAACATTATGAAAGCACATTGTGATCCGTACCATTTAATACAAGCTGCCATTTGCTACAAGTGCAATGCTACAATTAACTGATATCAACTACCTACAAATAGTATAGGTCTAACGAAATGGCATAGGCCTACTTGCACCCACTCTACCATCATCACATCCCCCTCTCTTGTATGCATACTTTATGGCTCTCTGGCTTACCTTTATCACCTTACCCCCTACCTAGTGCCCTTAAAACCATCCCCCCTCCCTCCTCCCGCCTTACCTTGTCCTCGATGTTAGCGTCTTTAAACACCAGCGTGACCGGGGTGATGTGCTCCTTGCGCATGCGCTCGCTGCTGCGCAACTCGATGGCGTGCTCGATCCGCTTGTTGATCTCCTTGGAGGCTGATTGCCGTGATGATGAGTTTGGCAGCTGCGCCAGGGAGCCATTGGTGAAGGAGGCCAGGATCTGTGAGATCAGAGGTGAAAGGTCAGAAGTCAGGAATAAGATTGCCAGCCTTTATACCGATAACTTTTAGCAACTACTCAAGAAAAACTAGTGAGAGAAAGTGATAGTGGGATTCTCCAAATTCTCCTCCTACACAGTTCATGTCGATGATATTCCCAAAGGGCAGCTCCGTATTCCAGGTCTGGCTGGATATCTGGGTTTTGGTGGGCTCAGGGGCCACTGGGGTGGGCCCGGGCCCATCCTCCTTGTGGCAGATGAGGAAAGTGTCGATGTTGTGTTTCTTCAGGAACTCATTCCTCTCATGGCCATGGCCGTCCTCTGTCTTGTAGTTCCCCTCCAGACTGTCCAGAGTTGCCCGGGAGATGTGGATCCGGCTGGGGAAGGAGACGGGGCGACATCACACCAATAAACATGATGGTAGAGTGGATTGGTGCAAGTAAGCCAATGCTATTTAGATAGCAGATAAGTTGATTTCACAGTTTGGACTTTTGGTACACATGTTAAAGCTGATATCCATATAAGATGAAAAAGCGCTACCTAGTCGCCCCAGGCACATTTGTTATTGTTTTTGTTTTGTTTTTTAAATGGGGCAGAGAAGCATCCTGCACCTGTTCTATCATGCATGCAATGATGTGCAAGTGGGAAAAAACGGTGTTCATTGTTTGAAGTAATATCTTTGTTGTTCGCAAACAGATGTGGCATTTTCATCGCTACGGAATCCAGTTTAAGGCCCAATGCAGCCGTTTTTATATCAATATTAAATCATTTCTGTGTAACAAGTACCTTACTGTAATAGTTTTCCTTTTAGCTTTTTAGCTCAAAACTTTTTCTCAAGCAATAATTTTGCTAGGACTGTCTGGAAGTGGTCTGAGTGGGGAGCGGAAAACTGAAAACTAGCTATTATTCAGTGGTGGAAAAAGTACCCAATTGTCATACTTGAGTAAAAGTAAAGATACCTTAATAGAAAATGTGAAAATCACCCAGTAAAATACTACTTGAGTAAAAGCCTAAAAGTATTTGGTTTTAAACATACTTAAGTATCAAAAGTAACAGTAAAAGTATAAATAATTTCAAATCCCTTATATTAAGCAAACCAGATGGCACAATTATTATTATTAATTTATTTTTATGGATAGCCAGGGGCACATTCCAACACTCAGACATTATTTACATACGAAGCATTTGTGTTTAGTGAGTCCGCCAGATCAGAGGCAGTAGAGACGACCAGGGATGTTCAATTGATAAGTGCGGAATTTGACCATTTTCCTTTCTTGCTAAGCATTCAAAATGTAACGAGTACTTTTGGGTGTCAGGGAAAATGTACATTATTTTCTTTAGGAATGTAGTGAAGTAAAAGTAAAAGTTGTAAAAAAATATAAATAGTAAACCAAAGTACAGATACCCCAAAAAATGACTTAAGTAGTATTTTAAAGTATTTTAACTTAAGTACTTTACACCACTGCTGATATTGTCAGAGAGGTTTGGAACTTCCTTTGTTATTGGTCTATTAACTAATTTACCGCCTGGCGATGTCACCAGACAAGCCGAAACTCCACCCATGCAAAACCTGCTGAAGGTTCTGTGTAGATTGTATTTTCAATCAGCAACTATCAGGAAATAAAACATTTTACACTGTTAGTTTCATCAGCTGTTGTACAATATGATACAAAACAAAGAAAAACGTAATTTTGACTACACCTTTAAACAAAGTGATGAATGCTTAGCTAATGAACATGTAGCTAGATGTATTCTGGGGGAGGGGATGGGGGTGTCAGTGTCACCAACCCAGGGATGCCCCCTGCCTCCAGCATGTTGGCGATGCCCACGTCCCAGGACCACACATCAAACTGCCACTTCTGCAGCCCCAGAACCCCACACAACACCGAGCCAGAGTGGATCCCAATCCGCATGTCCATGTCATGGTTCAGCTGCTTCCGCACGGACCTGGAATAGCAAGACACACAGGTCAGTAGTACAGCTGGATAAACTGATTCTGTGTGAGATCTAGGTGGCTGATTTTATAATGCAGATCTGATCAGGCGATAGGACTGACCGTATGGTGCTGATCATAGCCAGGCCCATCTCAACACAGTAGCGAGCATGTGCACGCTGAGGCTCTGGGACCCCTGACACACAGTAGTAACAATCCCCCAGGATCTTTATCCTCATACAGTGGTGCTCCTGTGGTGAGTGGAGAGGAAGAGAGAGAGAGACAGAGAGAGAAAGAGAGAGAGAGAGACAGAGACAGAGTGAGAAAGGGGCAGGGACAGAAAGAGAGAGAGACCAAGGGAGAGAGGGGAGGAAGAAGGAAGGGAGAGAGAAGGAGAGTTGGAGGGTAGAAGGGAGGGAGAGAGAGAGAAGGAGAGCGGGAGGGTAGAAGGGAGGGTGAGAGAAGGAGAGCGGGGGGTAGAAGGGAGGGAGAGAGAAGGAGAGGAAAGAAGATAAAGGTTAGGATCACCAGTTTGGCATTTGGCAATGAGGAGAGCTAGCTAAGCCCCAGTATACTGTCCTTTCAGTCAAAAGGGTTAAAGGTCAGAGGTTAGGGTCAGGGTTTAGGTGACGTGTGTGGGCCAGAGAAAGCGGTTAGGGTCAGGGCTACATGTAAAAGAGGTGAGGTAAGAGGTCAGGGTTCAAGGGTCAGAGTCTAAGGTATGTGGGTTAGTGTGAGAGGTTAGGGTTAAGGGTTAGTGGTCAGGGTTTATACTATAGTGTTATAGGATTCTCTCACCTCAGCCAGATGGTCAAAGCGCCCAAAGAGCTCGTTGAGTGTGCGGACCAACTCCTGGGCTGACAGGTTCATTGAGAGCAGTGTGAAGCCCTTAATGTCAGCAAACAGGATACTGTGGAGGAGAGAGGGTTCTCACTTATAAGTTGCACAAGTTGTGATATGGGGACCAGAATGGGTCAATTAAATGTCTGCAAATTAAATACTGTAGTATTTACTATATTTTAAATAAATAGTGTTTTTGCAGACATTACTGTAGTATTTACTACAGTGTTTTTTGTGGATAATACTGTAGTATTTACTATAGTTTCTACAACATTCTATAGTAAGTACTACACATGATCGAGGGGAACTACAGTGTGTAGTATAGTATTCTACAGTATACTACAGTTAAATATAGAATTCTATAGTAGGTACTGTAGTATACTATAGTAAACTGTAGTATTTTTTAATGTGGGACCAAAATCACAAGTGTTCTCATGAACATACATAGCGCATCGATAAGTAATCATAACGAATAATCAGACTGTGTGAGTTGATAAAACGGTATATATTTTCTGTATCCTTTCCTCGGTTTTCTCTGCCATATTATTGTACTAATCCATTCTGTCATTAAATCACTCTGAAAAGTGTTGTCCATGTGCTATAGACACTATTGCCTGGAAATCAGTGTGTGTGTGTGTGTGTGTGTATGTGTGCACGAGTGGGTGTACCTGACATCTTTGTACTGGTGGATGTAGATCTTGTGGAACTCCTGGGGAACGAGCTCATCCTCCAAAGCACTCATGTCTGCGATCATCTCCAAGGCAACAAAGCGAGGCAGGATTGACAGCACAAGACGCTCCTGTTGGGAAATACACAGACCCTCTGTCACTCTCCCTCCTCTGCTGTCTTCATAATACAGTTAGTCTTCTTCCTCATCAGTCCTAATAATACAGCCGTGTCATGTCAATGCAACTGTATATCCTCACACACCCAGTCCTTACATATATTTCCAGTTGAGAATAAAATACAGAATCTTTCATTAAACACATTGTGTTGAATTTGCATGTGAATGTAATGTAGATAAGGCATAACCAGAGTGAACATAGACTTGTTGCAAATGAAAAATGAGACGGGTAAATGCAGTTACTATAAAGGGCTGTTAGTGAGAATGAATACGCTTGCATCAGAACTAAAATGTAACAATCAAGTTTGAAACTGCCCCCCACAAATCTTGCTACTAATCACTAACAGTGTCACTTACCACTCTTACAAGGGTGATGTCACTAATACACTACTCATTATTTCACATGCCAATGTTGACATTTTGAACAATAAGATTGTCTACTTGGAAGGGAAGGTAGGTAGGTACCTGTCTCTGGTTCTCCTGCTCCAGTTTGAGGCGCCCCTCGATGCAGCGACGGGTCTCCAGGAAGGCCTGTCTCTGGGCGCGGTCCGTCAGGTAGTGGATGAAAAGGCCAGCTGTGTTCATACCCAAGTACAGCAGTCCTGTGGCCAACACCTGGAGGGAGGAGAGGAAGAGAGGAGGAGGAGGAGGAGGTTAGACTGGGACAATAGCCCTGTGGCCAACACCTGGTGCTAGTAGGAGAGGAGAGGAGAGGAGAGGAGAGGAGAGGAGAGGAGAGGAGAGGAGAGGAGAGGAGAGGAGAGGAGAGGAGAGGAGAGGAGAGGAGAGGAGAGGAGAGGAGGGGTTAGATGTTTAAAGCAGCCCTATGGCCAACACATGGAGAGGAGAATAAGAATGGAGGAGAGGAAGAGGAGAGTTGTACAGTAGTACTGTAGTGGATGGGCTACAAGCTGCTTATAGCTATCACA
This sequence comes from Coregonus clupeaformis, assembly GCF_020615455.1. Taxonomy (NCBI): domain Eukaryota; kingdom Metazoa; phylum Chordata; class Actinopteri; order Salmoniformes; family Salmonidae; genus Coregonus; species Coregonus clupeaformis. Next base: position 22,854,854 of record NC_059224.1, read on the forward strand.
TGGGACGGGATTCTCAATAGGGACAGGACTCACTATAGAACAGCAGAGAGCAGCAACGTCACATCCTTGGGTTTAACATGTGATGCTATGCAGGGAGAGGTCTTTCACAAGCTCATGTGTGGTTTTTTGGTCTCCTGTGTATTATATTCTCAATCTCTATCTCGAGCTTTTAACCATGAAAATAAATGAATACATTATGGACATGTGCTGCTAGGGCCATAGATATAGAACTGATATGTTGTTTATGGCTGGGGCATTTCAGACAGGGAGTATCCCGATACAAACAATCCTCCTCACCTCCCTCTGCAATTCGCTCACCTTTCTCAGCAGTTCTGCATCATTGTAGTGATGGATGATCTCCACCAGGAGTTCTAGTGCTGAGGTGAGTGAGCCGGCGCACATGGCCCAGAGCAGGGGTAGTGGGAGCAGTGTGTAGGTGGCGAACAGCGTGAACAGCACGTACCATGAAGGGTCCCTCTCCAGCCCGTAGGCCAGGCCGCCCAGCACCTGTGTGGTCTGGGACAGCCAGCTAGCCAGACCAGCGTAGCGCAGCCACTGAGGAGACATGGAGTCCTTACAAGTCAGAACCAGGACACACAGCACTACGGACACTCCCATGAATAAACCCGTCAGCCAACCACGCAGTGCGTCCGTGGAGGCCTCGGGCACCAGCGCCAGGTACAGGACCAGGATGTGTAGTTTGGCCACGGCGTCGATGACGTTGGTGACAGCCAGTGAGGTGCGTCGTTGGTGGGAGGAGTGTTGCTGGTAGAGCGTCTCCAGGTCGCGGGACTTGAAGGTGTGTCGTAGCGTGGGCAAGTACACGCCACGCACCATGGGGCCCCAGCGCATGAAGAAATCAGCATCGCTGGAGCAGTCGCCGTGGGAGCCGCTGTGGTGGGTGCTGGTGGAGCTGCGCTCGTAGTGGGGGTGGACGCGGGAGACCGAGGAGCGGCGTTTAGTGGCCCCTCGTGAGGCCTTGCTGCGGATCTGGCGGTTGATCTCGTCGATGTAGGTGTCGGTGGCGAAGATTTTACGCGCTGGCTCCACCCCTACCTATCAAAGACATAGACAAAGACACACAGATTAAAAGTCAACACTGTACTGTACAGTGTGATTGATATTATATAAATCAATTGTTTTTCTCATCCCATTTTCATGACTACTAATCTGAGATGAGTTTCTGAAAATGTGAGAGTAACATGATGTAAAGTCATCAAGTCCCACCTGCCCCTTTGGTTAAAATAATGAAGACTCTACTAGACACACTACTTTCACCTTACCTATTAGTGGTCAAGAGGAAAAGGAGACAAATTAAATCAAAATGTATTTGTCACATGCGCCGAATACAACAGGTAGACCTTACCGTGAAATGCTTACTTACAAGCACTTAACCAACAATGCAGTTCAAGAAATAGAGTTAAGAAAATAAAAATAAAAAGTAACTCAATAAAATATAAAATTACATAACAATAACGAGGCTATATACAGGGGGTACTGGTACAGAGTCAATGTGCGGGGGTACAGGTTAGTCGAGGTAGTTTGTACAGTTTAGGTCGGAAGTTTACATACACTTAGGTTGGAGTCATTAAAACTAGTTTTTCAACCACTCCACACATTTCTTGTTAACAAACTATAGTTTTGGCAAGTCGATTAGGACATCTTCTTTGTGCATGACACAAGTCATTTTTCCAACAATTGTTTACAGACAGATAATTTCACTTATAATTCACTGTATCACAATTCCATTGGGTCAGAAGTTTACATACACTAAGTTGACTGTGCCTTTAAACAACTTGGAAAATTCCAGAAAATGATGTCATGGCTTTAGAAGCTTCTGATAGGCTAATTGACATCATTTGAGTCAATTGGAGGTGTACCTGTGGATGTATTTCAAGGCCTACCTTCAAACTCAGTGCCTCTTTGCTTGACATCATGGGAAAATCTTAAGAAATCAGCCAACACCTCAGAAAAAAGATTGTACACCTCCACAAGTCTGGTTCATCCTTGGGAGCAATTTCCAAATGCCTGAAGGTATCATGTTCATCTGTACAAACATTAGTACGCAAGTATAAACACCATGGGACCACGCAGCCATCATACCGCTCAGGAATGAGATGTGTTCTGTCTCCTAGAGATGAACATACTTTGGTGCGAAAAGTGCAAATCAATCCCAGAACAACAGCAAAGGACCTTGTGAAGATGCTGGAGGAAACAGGTACAAAAGTATCTATATCCACAGTAAAACAAGTCCTATATCGACATAACCTGAAAGGCCGCTCAGCAAAGACGAAGCCACTACTCCAAAACCGCCATAAAAAAGCCAACCGTGAAGCACGGGGGTGGCAGCATCATGCTGTGGAGGTGATTTGCTGCAGGAGGGACTGGTGCACTTCACAAAATAGATGGCATCATGAGGAAGGAAAATTATGTGGATATATTGAAGCAACATCTCAAGATATCAGTCAGGAAGTTAAAGCTTGGTCGCAAATGGGTCTTCCAAATGGACAATGACCCCAAGCATTCTTCCAAAGTTGTGGCAAAATGGCTTAAGGACAACAAAGTCAAGGTATTGGAGTGGCCATCACAAAGCCCTGACCTCAAACCTATAGAACATTTGTGGGCAGAACTGAAAAAGCGTGTGTGAGCAAGGAGGCCTATAAACCCGACTCAGTTATACCAGCTCTGTCAGGAGGAATGGGCCGAAATTCACCCAACTTATTGTGGGAAGCTTGTGGAAGGCTACCCGAAATGTTTGACCCAAGTTAAACCATTTAAAGGCAATGCTACCAAATACTAATTGAGTGTATGTAAACTTCTGACCCACTGGGAATGTGATGAAAAAAATAAAAGCTGAAATAAATCATTCTCTACTATTATTCTGACATTTCACAATCTTAAAATAAAGTGGAGATCCTAACTGACCTAAGACAGGGAATTTTTACTAGGATTAAATGTCAGGAATTGTGAAAAACTGAGTTTAAATGTATTTGGCTAAGGTGTATGTACATTTCCGACTTCAACTGTTCATGTAGGTTGGGGTAAAGTGACTATGCATAGATAATAAAAAGTGAGTAGCAGCAGTGTAAAAACAATGTAAATAGTCTGCGTGGCCATTTTATTAATTGTTCAGCAGTCTTATAGCTTGGGAGTAGAAGCTGTTAAGGAGCCTTTTGGACCTAGACTTGGCGCTCCGGTACCGCTTGCCATGCGGTAGCAGAGAGAACAGTCTATGACATGGGTGACTGGAGTCTTAGACATTTTTTGGGCCTTCCTCTGACACCGCCTAGTATATAGGTTCTGGATGGCAGGAAGCTTAGCCCCAGTGATGTACTGGGCCGTACACACTACCCTCTGTAGCGCCTTACGGTCGGATGCCGAGCAGTAGCCATACCAGGCGGTGATGCAACCGGACAGGATGCTCTCGATGGTGCAGCTGTATAACTTTTTGAGAATCTGGGGACCCATGCCAAATCTTTTCAGTCTCCTGAGGGGGAAAAGGTGTTGTCGTGCCCTCTTCACGACTGTCTTGGTGTGTTTGGACCATGATAGTTTGTTGGTGATGTGGCCATCAAGGAACTTGAAACTCTCAACAAGCTCCACTACAGCCCCGTCAATGTTAATGGGGGCCTCCTTTTCCTGTAGTCCACGATCATCTCCTTTGTCTTGCTCACATTGAGGGAGAGGTTGTTGTCCTGGCACCACACTGCCAGGTCTCTGACCTCCTCCCTATAGGCTGTCTCATCGTTGTCGGTGATCAGGCCTATCACTGTTGTGTCATCAGCAAACTTAATGATGGTGTTGGAGTCGAGCTTGGCCACGCAGTTGTGGGTGAACAGGGATTACAGGACTAAGCACGCACCCCTGAGGGGCCCCGGTGTTGAGGATCAGCGTGGCAGATGTGTTGTTGCCTACCCTTACCACCTGGGGGCGGCCCGTCAGGAAGTCCAGGATCCAGTTGCAGAGGGAGGTGATTAGTCCCAGGGTCCTTAGCTTAGTGATGAGCTTTGTGGGCACTATGGTGTTGAACGCTGAGCTGTAGTCAATGCACAGCATTTTCACATAGGTGTTCCTTTTGTCCTGGTGGGAAAGGGCAGTGTGGAGTGCGATTGAGATTGTGTCATCTGTGGATCTGTTGGGGCGGTATGCGAATTGGAGTGGGTCTAGGGTTTCCGGAAGGAAGGAAGCAAGGAATGTGGACAGCATACTCTTAGAAAAAAGGGTTCAGAAAGGGTCTTCGGCTGTCCCCATAGAATAACCCTTTTTGGTTCCAGGTAGAACCCTTTTGGGTTCCATTGGTTCTAAACAAAAAGGGTTCTCCTATGGGGACAGCCGAATAACCATTTTAGGTCCTAGATAGCACCATTTATTCTAAGAGTGTATAGTTAAGACGTGGCTAACACTTCTCATAGTGTAGGAGGAGAGCTGATTTGGACGTGTCACATAAGTTCACCTGCTCATTTATCTCCTGTTGGCTGATGATGTGTTTGATGGCATTCTGCCACATCAGCTGTTTGCGCCGCAGCCCGGGGGACAGGTGCGTGGTGATGCATGACGGCTCCCGAAGCATGGGCTGCACCGCCGACTTCTCCGCAAAGGTCACCATGATGACCCCCAAGAGACCCGACCTCCACCCTCGGAGTTGTCAGGAGGTCTGGGGTGTTCCTCCTCTCAGCTCACGAGGGGACAGGAGTCAGGGAAGGGTGGGGCTGCATCGCCTGAGGAGAGTGGAGAGGGGAGAAGGTGGTAGGGGACAGGGGAGGAAGTGTGGTAGCAGTTAATAAGGTGGAGCCAATTCCATTTCAGAAAATTATTCAAAGTGTAGGTGCAGGGTCAATCTAATCTGATGGTCATTAATGTTATATTTTATAGCAAAACAATCTTCTTTCAGTCCTGAAAAAAATTAGAGCATGATGCCCAAGAAAACAAATACTCTCCAAAGGTCTTGACTAATTTGAATATTCTATATTCATACTAATCTGGATCCTCTGCTGCCTGCTGCTTCCATCTACCAAAGTTCCAACAGTCACAACTCAACATGGTCTGTGCTCTGACATCGAGGCCTGGACCACGCATTAGAGACAGGTCCTGAGCTGGTTGCCAGATTTAGACCTGAGCTTGTTACTACTGAAGAGATGCTATAAACTCCTGCCTGGGCTCCTTCTGGCACGTGGCTGCTCTCCCACGGCCCACTGTCACTACTCTGATCCCCATGGTGAGGGTAGAAATCGAACACATAGAACAGATACAACACTCTGTGGCATGGGAAACATTATACAAACACTGGGAGCAATGATTGATGATTCCCACTCTATATGTCACGTTCGCTTACAGACGGGACGGACCAAGGCGCAGCGTGATATGCCTACATGTTTATTTAAAGGAATAAACAACCGACAAAACGAAACGTGAAGTCCAAGGCAGCACAACACAACATACCTTAACTGGAACAAGATCCCACAACCCACTAGTGCCAATAGGCTGCCTAAGTATGGTCCCCAATCAGAGACAACGAGCTACAGCTGCCTCTGATTGGGAACCACACCGGCCAACATAGATCTACACGATCTAGATCTAAACATAGAAAATGCAACACAGAACATACTACACAGAAAATACACACCCTGACTCAACAAATACGAGTCCCCAGAGTCAGGGCGTGACACTATAGGTTATATTTCTATAGCAAGATTGCTAGTTTGTCTGGTTGGCAGATTGCCATCACTAGTGTAAACAAATACTTTTTTATTTTATTTTACATGTATATAAATATAACATATTTATATTAGTTAGTTCAGCAAATCAAGGGCTTTTGAGGTGCAACTTTGAAAGATAAACTTACGTATACTGTACATACCGTACAACCACCTGAACCGAAAGAGTAATTAACATGGACAGAGACAGATGGACAGTTACCTTTCCCCACTACTCTCTAAAGGCCTCTGCGATAAAAACTTAAAGTATGAAAACATTGCAGCAGACAGGCACACCACTTACCTGGATCATTGTTGTTGTTGATGTGTACTGTATCCACTCCTCACTTATTCTAGGATAAATTGCCATAGCAGCTCCTCAACCTCAAGACAGTTCACCCTCTCATAATCCACTTCTGCTTCTTTGATTTGTACCTGATTCCACCTCTGCGTTTTTTCGTCCAGTTTGAAGCAAACCTCCAAAGATGAAGGAGAGACAGGACCAAACCACACCCCTTTGGGATGGGATTCGGATGCCAGATAGAGTGGCCTGAAAGGGAAACAGAGATAGAGAAATCTAGCCAGGAATAGTAGAACGGTTACCAGTTGGTTGGCTCACCACCTGTAGAGGGAGAGTCAAAAGGATTGTCACAGAGCAAAGCCCCATGAGTGGAGTGACAGACCAAAGAGGATTACTTAGTCAGCAGCAGTCACTGCCAGACTGGGCCCACATCACCGGCCCCCAGGACAACCTCGTCAGCATGGACTGACTGGTCTCTGTGGATAGAGTAAGCTACATCAACCATATAATTTCACTTTCCATTAACAAGACAGACATTCCATTTGGCATTCATTCCATTTGGACATTGTAATTGAAAGCAATGCTCTATGATATGTGGTTTGATGTTTACCTCTCAGAATTGTGGCTCTTTTTATGAGTCACTGTGAACATACTGAACATACTGTCAGGCCTATTATTTCATGGGGTGCCAAACTGGTCATTACCTCTGGTCCACAGGAGGATGGTGAGGGGAGGACAGCTCATAGCAATGGCTGGAATGGACTAAATGGAATGGTATCAAACACATGGAAACCATGGAAACCATGAGTTTGAACCCATTCCAAAGATCTGTTCGAGACATTGCTATGAGCCTGTCCTCCCCAATTAAGGTGCCACCAGCTACCTGTGCTCTGGTCCTACCAAACTACTCAGCTGTTACACAGGGCCTCGGCAAGCTAGAGGGAGATAGAGAATGAATAAAGAGATAACACAAAATGAGAGAGATAGTGGTGAGGATTTGCAGGGCTGAGTGTCAGCAGGGCTGGGGCATTGTTTGCAATAAGCTGGCTAAAGTCTCGGAGACTCAACTTGCTAATTGTGTACAGGCAACTCATGGAGCCAAGCAGTGACCTAATGAAGGTCCATCTGTCCCCAGCACCTCTCTGACCTGAACCATCCCTAAAAGCGCTTTGAGTCCCACGCTCTCATCTGAGATATTGTGGCGCTTCCAAACCCTCTTAAACATAGTGTGTTTGAACTACAGACTACTGTTGGATGTTGGAACCATTAGCGTGTGCGATTGATGGAGGCTGAGCTAGCGTGGTGTTTGTGAGACAAGGGCAGATCCAGAAAACGGTTCTTCTCACTAAAATGTTTGTAAAGTTCTAATGGTTTTTAGCTACAAACTATTACTATGAGAAGTTGAGACTCTCATGAACATGCACATGTAATCTGTTTTGCTCTATGACGCTCACAAGCCGCACAGGAGTCGTTAGAAGGTAAGGGTTCGTCTACATAGAGGATTATACACAATTATTGCATTGTGATCGTCCCTGATGTTTTCCTGAGCTTTCCTATTTCTGTCCAATGCATTTCAGACACTTATATTGTGGACATTACATTTAATTTGACCAATTTCAAGTACAATTTCGTGTCTATAATACTGTAATAAGCTCACACAGTTGCTGTCATAAAGTCCAAACCACACAATTGTCACTGACTAGTTGGATATTAATTCCCCACTGAGCAAACAAATTCTGTACTTACAGCATTCTTATAAATTCATGGCGGACCTTATTTGTCAATAAAACTCATGAATCCATCTGTTTATGTGAAATTGTTTGTATTCTACTTGTAGCCCTGGTTGTCCTGAAAATAAAATGGTAAAACACTTAAATGTGAGGCTAAATATGAGAGCAGGGCAAGCAGATAAATTAAAGTAGTGAATTTCAGGTTTCAGATTCAGGGATTGGCTGAGCATGAAAATAAACCATCCCTAACTGGCCTGCTTGACTGCCTCCCTCCCTGCCTGCCTGACTCCATCACGGCCTGCATGCCACCATCCCTGCCTTCTTCTGTCCCTGTCTGCCTGCCTGGCTGGCTACCTCCTTACCTGCCTCTCGCCCAGAATAGTTCATATTGCTACGGGATAACTACTAACTCACCTACAGCACCTCATTTACTGATTGTTTGGGAAACAACAATCAGTGCATCTTTTATGTCTTGTGAAATATTTCAAATATTTCAATAGGTCTGATGACGAGATATACTACAGGTATCTGACAGTACCGTAGGTTCATTGCTCTACAATCTACCACAGTAGACAGAATATGAGGCCATATGTGTTGGATATGAGCCCTTGATGTTATTGATTATAAATTGTTATTGAAGAAACTCACTTGCTATGGCTTTACATCACCTGCCATCACATGGTTGGAAAGTTATCCAATAGAACACAGAGAGTGTTCTTCAATGGAAGCTTCTCTAATAGCAGATGTGTACAGTGCTGTGTCCTTCAGGGCAGTTGCCTTGGACCGTTCTCTATTTTTACAAATGATTTGTCACCGGTCTTACACAAAGCCAGAATGACTATGTATGCAGTGGTGGAATAAGTACCCAATTGCCATACTTGAGTAAAAGTAAAGATACCTTAATAGAAAATGACTCAAGTAAAAGTGAAAGTCACCCAGTAAAATACTACTTGAGTAAATGCTAAAAGTATTTGGTTTTAAATATACTTAAGTATAAAAATTAAATGTAATTGCTCAAATATACTTAAGTATCAAAAGTAAAAGTACAAGTATAAATCATTTCAAATTCCTTATATTAAGCAACCAGACGGCACGGGGCACACTCCAACACTCAGACATAACATTTAGCTCAGACACCCATACATACACCACAAGACATGACACCAAAACGATTTCACGGCAACGCACAGTATTATGCAGAGCCATGATCGCATGGAACTCGCTTCCATCTCCAATTACTCAAGCAAACAGCAAAATTACCTTTAAAAATCGTATTAAACAACATCTCATGGAACGGCGAGGACTGTGTGGGGACACGCACACAAACACGCAAACACAGACAAACTCTAACACACACATTATTTTTTAGTTGTAATGTTTTGCTATCATTTTTGTTGTTGTATTGTTTGTATATACTAATGGAGATTCATATAAATAAAAAAATATTTAAAAAAATAACATAATCCCCCTCTCCCTGACCCCCAGCGACCCAGGCTCTGTGAGGGGCTCTAGGGTGAGCCGATTAGCATCAGGGGCTATTTGCTAATGGGATTGGAGCTGTCCGTGATTCAGCTAATTCTAACATACACATGACGCTAGCTTGGCCCGGCCCACCCCAGCCTAGGCCAAGCAACCCCATCTGACCTCTATACGTGCCAGCCAGGCACTGTTTACAGTGTGCTGCCCAGTAGGACAACAAAGGGCTATTTCTGAGTCTGGAAGCAGCAGTGTAAGGTGTGTGTGGTGAGGTCATGCCAGGGAAGAGTGAGAGCAGGCAGGGTTTGATTGGTTGGCAGTGGCACACGCACATACAAACAAACAAACAAATGCACACACACACAAACACACACAGCTCAGCCACAGGTAGAAAACTTGATGTAAACCTCTGGATGTAGGATCGCTATCCAGTAGATATAGGCCATACAAACACTAACAAGTTCATGTTTTTTATGTTCTATCTTCGGCGATGTGCATCATGAGATCAGTGTTAGGCTAGCCCAGTAATCATTTATTACACTTTTATAGCGCTTTTCATTACAGACAAAAAGCGCTTGTTAAGCTAAATAAACAACAAGTAATTTAAAAAGAAATATAGGCTAAAACAGTAGTTAGAGCAGCTAGATCAAGTATTTGAGTGCTTCTTGAAGCCTTCAGCAGATGGGCAGCTGTGGTCATGAAAGGATCTGGAAGTTCATAGCTAGATGGTCAGCGGAGGTGGTTGGATCAGGCAGGTAGGAAGGCAGCTCGATGTCATTAGGGCTTCTCCGTCCTCTGTAGATTCTCTGTATTGGGACTCTGTGATGAAGTTTTAGCTCCCCACAGAGTACAGCCCACTCCTTACTTCAGAAGTATCCTCAAGAGCAATGAAAAAACTGGCCCACTGCCAATTCCGCCTGCATAGCCTCCTCTTGGGTCACCTTGGTGAAAAACAACTAAAAGTCAGTAGGTGAAAAAACACTGGCTACCTAGCATTAGCAAGCTTGTTGACAACGCTGATTTTTATCAATTTACAGGCAGGAATCCAATTCATGATATCAAGACTTGATCTGCACTCATTTAGTTATTGACAAATAATACAACATTGTCACGTTCGTTCATAGACGGGTCAGACCAAGGCGCAGCGTGATATGCATACATGTTTATTTGAAACGAATAAACAACGAGGTACACAAGTCCAAGGTACACAAACAACATACCTCACCCGGAACAAGATCCCACAACCCACTAGTGCCAATAGGCTGCCTAAGTATGGACCCCAATCAGAGACAACGAGCGACAGCTGCCTCTGATTGGGAACCACACCGGCCAACATAGATCTAGACATACTAGACTATAAACATAGATCTACACCACATAGAAAATCACACCCTGACTCAACAAATAAGAGTCCCCAGAGTCATGGCGTGACAGTACCCCCCCAAAGGTGCGGACTCCGACCGCACAACCTTTACTTAACAGGGTAGGGGCCGGGTGGGCATTCCGCCTCGGAGGCGGATCCGGCTCCGGGCGTGACAACCACCTATTCTCCGCCTCCGTGTTGCGCCCCTGGTCTGGTCTGGACCTCGGCGCGCTGCTTCCCCTCTCCTTCCTCCCACAATACTCCAAGCCCTGTCTGGACCCTGGTGTGGGAGACCCCGAACCTGGAGAGGGGCTGACGTCTGGGTCTGGACTGGAGCCGCTGACCGGAGCTGGACGGGCCCGTGGGTCTCGGGGCACCGAGCTGGACTGGGCACCGGTGGAGCGGAATGCTCTGGCTCCGGAGTGGAGCCCCTGACCGGATCTGGACTGGACCCCGGTGGAGCGGACTACTCTGGCTCCGGAGTGGAGCCGCTGACCGGAGCTGAATCAGGCACCGGTGGAGCGGACTGCTCTGGCTCCGGAGTGGAGCCGTTGACCGGAGCTGGACTGGACCCCGGTGGAGTGGACTACACTGGCTCCGGAGTGGAGCAGCTGACCGGAGCTGGATCAGGCACCGGTGGAGCGGACTGCTCTGGCTCCGGACTGGAGCAGCTGACCGGAGCTGGCTTAGCTGTCCTGGATCTGCACAGCTCTGCGAGGGCCTGGGATCGGGAGAGACACTTAAGTGTTTTAGTACTATATCTCTTGACACAATGATGAAAATAATCATGGCCTCTAAACCTTCAAGCTGCATACTGGATCCTATTCCTACTAAACTGCTGAAGGAGCTGCTTCCTGTGCTTGGCCCTCCTATGTTGAACATAATAAACAGCTCTCTATCCACCGGATGTGTACCAAACTCACTAAAAGTGGCAGTGATAAAGCCTCTCTTGAAAAAGCCAAACCTTGACCCGGAAAATATAAAAAACTATCGGCCTATATCGAATCTTCCATTCCTCTCAAAAATTTTAGAAAAAGCTGTTGCGCAGCAACTCACTGCCTTTCTGAAGACAAACAATGTATACGAAATGCTTCAGTCTGGTTTTAGACCCCCATCATAGCACTGAGACTGCACTTGTGAAGGTGGTAAATGACCTTTTAATGGCGTCAGACCGAGGCTCTGCATCTGTCCTCGTGCTACTAGACCTTAGTGCTGCCTTTGACACCATCGATCACCACATTCTTTTGGAGAGACTGGAAACCCAAATTGGTCTACACGGACAAGTTCTGGCCTGGTTTAGATCTTACCTGTCGGAAAGATATCAGTTTGTCTCTGTGAATGGTCTGTCCTCCGACAAATCAACTGTACATTTCGGGTGTTCCTCAAGGTTCCGTTTTAGGACCACTATTGTTTTCACTATATATTTTACCTCTTGGGGATGTTATTCGAAAACATAATGTTAACTTTCACTGCTATGCGGATGACACACAGCTGTACATTTCAATGAAACATGGTGAAGCCCCAAAATTGCCCTCGCTAGAAGCCTGTGTTTCAGACATAAGGAAGTGGATGGCTGAAAACTTTCTACTTTTAAACTCGGACAAAACAGAGATGCTTGTTCTAGGTCCCAAGAAACAAAGAGATCTTCTGTTAAATCTGACAATTCATCTTGATGGTTGTAAAGTCGTCTCAAATAAAACTGTGAAGGACCTCGGCGTTACTCTTGACCCTGATCTCTCTTTTGTCGAACATATCAAGACTGTTTCAAGGACAGCTTTTTTCCATCTACGTAACATTGCAAAAATCAGAAATTTTCTGTCCAAAAATGATGCAGAAAAATTTATCCATGCATTTGTTACTTCTAGGTTAGACTACTGCAATGCTCTACTTTCCGGCTACCCGGATAAAGCACTAAATAAACTTCAGTTAGTGCTAAATACGGCTGCTAGAATCCTGACTAGAACCAAGAAATTTGATCATATTACTCCAGTGCTAGCTTCCCTACACTGGCTTCCTGTTAAGGCAAGGGCTGATTTCAAGGTTTTACTGTTAACCTATAAAGCGTTACATGGGCTTGCTCCTACCTATCTTTCCGAGTTGGTCCTGCCGTACATACCAATACGTACGCTACGGTCACAAGACGCAGGCCTCCTAATTGTCCCTAGAATTTCTAAGCAAACAGCGGGAGGCAGGGCTTTCTCCTATAGATCTCCATTTTTATGGAACAGTCTGCTTACCCATGTGAGAGACGCAGACCTCGGTCTCAACCTTTAAGTCTTTACTGAAGACTTATCTCTTCAGTAGGTCATATGATTGAGTGTAGTCTGGCCCAGGAGTGTGAAGGTGAACGGAAAGGCTCTGGAGCAACGAACAGCCCTTGCTGTCTCTGCCAGGCCGGTTCCCCTCTCTCCACTGGGGTTCTCTGCCTCTAACCCTGTTACAGGGGCTGAGTCACTGGCTTGCTGGTGCTCTTTCATGCCGTCCCTAGGAGGGGTGCGTCACTTGAGTGGGTTGAGTTACTGACGTGATCTTCCTGTCTGGGTTGGCGCCCCCCCTTGGTTTGTGCTGTGGTGGAGACCTCTGTGGGCTATACTCGGCCTTGTCTCAGGATTGTAAGTTGGTGGTTGAGGATATCCCTCTAGTGGTGCGGGGGCTGTGCTTTGGCAGAGTGGGTGGGGTTATATCCTTCCTGTTTGGCCCTGTCCGGGGTTTCTTCGGATGGGGCCACAGTGTCTCCGGACCGCTCCTGTCTCAGCCTCCAGTATTTATGCTGCAGTAGTTTATGTGTCGGGGGCTGGGGTTAGTTGGTTATACCTGGAGTACTTCTCTGTCTTATCCAGTGTCCTGTGTGAATTTAAGTATGCTCTCTCTAATTCTCTCGTTTCTCTCTTTCTCTCTGAGAACCTGAGCCCTAGGACCATACGTCAGGACTACCGGGCATGCTGACACCTTGCTGTCCCCAGTCCGCCTGGCCTTGCTGCTATTCCAGTTTCAACTGTTCTGCCTGCGGTTACGAAACCCCTACCTGTCCCAGACCTGCTGTTTTCAACTCTTAATGATCGGCTATGAAAAGCCAACTGAGAGACCTGAGCCCCTAGGACCATACGTCGGGACTACCGGCCGTGGTGACTCCTTGCTGTCCCCAGTCCGCCTGGCCTTGCTGCTATTCCAGTTTCAACTGTTCTGCCTGCGGTTATGGAACCCCTACCTGTCCCAGACCTGCTGTTTTCAACTCTTAATGATCGGCTATGAAAAGCCAACTGAGATTTATTCCTGATTATTATTTGACCATGCTTGTCACTTATGAACATTTTTGAACATCTTGGCATGGTTCTGTTATAATCTCCACCCGGCACAGCCAGAAGAGGACTGGCCACCCCTCATAGCCTGGTTCCTCTCTAGGTTTCTTCCTAGGTTTTGGCCTTTCTAGGGAGTTTTTCCTAGCCACCGTGCTTCTACACCTGCATTACTAGCTGTTTGGGGTTTTAGGCTGGGTTTCTGTACAGCACTTCGAGATATTAGCTGATGTACGAAGGGCTATATAAAATAAAATTGATTGATTGATTGATGGATCAGGCACCGGTGGAGCGTACTGCTCTGGCTCCGGACTGGAGCTGCTGACTGGTGCGGATCCGGCTCCGGGCGTGACAACCACCTATTCTCCGCCTCCCTGTTGCGCCCCTGGTCTGGTCTGGACCTCGGCGCGCTGCTTCCCCTCTCCTTCCTCCCACAATACTCCAAGCCCTGTCTGGACCCTGGTGTGGGAGACCCCGAACCTGGAGAGGGGCTGATGTCTGGGTCTGGACTGGAGCCGCTGACCGGAGCTGGACCGGGCACCGGTGGAGCGGACTTCTCAGGCTCCGGACTGGAGCCGCTGACCGGAGCTGGACTGGGCACCGGTGGAGCAGACTGCTCTGGCTCCGGAGTGGAGCCGTTGACCGGAGCTGGACTGGACCCCGGTGGAGTGGACTGCTCTGGCTCCGGACTGGAGCTGCTGACTGGTGCCGGACCAGGCACCGGTGGAACGGGCCCGGGCCATGCCGGACACACTCACCACTGGTCTGGTGCGAGGAGCAGGCACGGGCCGAACCGGACTAGGAACATGCACCACTGGCTTGGTGCGAGGAGCAGGAACAGGCCGGGCCGGACTGGCGACACGCACCACTGGCTTGGTGCGAGGAGCGGGAACAGGCCGGGCCGGACTGGCGACGCGCACCACTGGCTTGGTGCGAGGGGCGGGAACAGGCCGGGCCGGGCTGGCGACGCGCACCACTGGCTTGGTGGGAGGAGCAGGAACAGGCCGGGCCGGGCTGGAAACACGCACCACTGGTTTGGTGCGAGGAGCAGGAACAGGCCGGACGGGGCTGGCGACAGGCACCACTGGCTTGGTGCGAGGTGCAGGAACAGGCCGGACCGGGCTGGCGACGCACACCACTGGCTTGGTGCGAGGAGCAGGAACAGGTCAGACCGGCTGGCGACGCGCACCACTGGCTTGGTGCGAGGAGCAGGAACAGGCCGGGCCGGACTGGTGACGCGCACCACTGGCTTGGTGCGAGGAGCAGGAACAGGCCGGGCCGGGCTGGCGAAGCGCACCACTGGCTTGGTGCGAGGAGCAGGAACGGGTCGGCCATACTGGGAACACGCACCACTGGCTTAGTGCGGGGAGCAGGAACGGGCCGGGCTGGCGACACGCACCACTGGCTTGGTGCGTGGAGCGGGAACAGGCCGGGCCGAACTGGCGACGCGCACCACTGGCTTGGTGCGAGGAGCAGGAACAGGCAGGGCCGGCGACGCGCACCACTGGCTTGGTGCGAGGAGCAGGAACAGGCCGGGCTGGGAACACGCACCACTAGTTTGGTGCGAGGAGCAGGAACAGGCCGGACCGGGCTGGCGACGCGCACCACTGGCTTGGTGCGAGGAGCAGGAACAGGCCGGACCGGGCTGGCGACGCGCACCACTGGCTTGGAGCAAGGAGCAGGAACAGGTCAGACCAGGCTGGCGACGCGTACCACTGGCTTGGTGCGAGGAGCAGGAACAGGCCGGACCGGGCTGGCGACGCGCACCACTGGCTTGGTGCGAGGTGCAGGAACAGGCCGGACCGGGCTGGCGACGCGCACCACTGGCTTGGTGCAAGGAGCAGGAATAGGTCAGACCGGGCTGGCGACGCGCACCACTGGCTTGGTGCGAGGAGCAGGTACAGGCCGGGCCGGGCTGGAGACGCGCACCACTGGCTTGGTGCGAGGAGCAGGAACAGGCCGGGCCGGGCTGGCGAAGCGCACCACTGGCTTGGTGCGAGGAGCAGGAACGGGTCGGCCGTACTGGGAACACGCACCACTGGCTTAGTGCGGGGAGCAGGAACGGGCCGGGCTGGCGACACGCACCACTGGCTTGGTGCGTGGAGCGGGAACAGGCCGGGCCGGACTGGCGACGCGCACCACTGGCTTGGTGCGAGGAGCAGGAACAGGCAGGGCCGGGCGACGCGCACCACTGGCTTGGTGCGAGGAGCAGGAACAGGCCGGGCTGGGAACACGCACCACTAGTTTGGTGCGAGGAGCAGGAACAGGCCGGACCGGGCTGGCGACGCGCACCACTGGCTTGGTGCGAGGAGCAGGAACAGGCCGGACCGGGCTGGCGACGCGCACCACTGGCTTGGAGCAAGGAGCAGGAACAGGTCAGACCAGGCTGGCGACGCGTACCACTGGCTTGGTGCGAGGAGCAGGAACAGGCCGGACCGGGCTGGCGACGCGCACCACTGGCTTGGTGCGAGGTGCAGGAACAGGCCGGACCGGGCTGGCGACGCGCACCACTGGCTTGGTGCAAGGAGCAGGAACAGGTCAGACCGGGCTGGCGACGCGCACCACTGGCTTGGTGCGAGGAGCAGGAACAGGCCGGGCCGGACTGGCGACGCGCACCACTGGCTTGGTGCGAGGAGCAGGTACAGGCCAGGCCGGGCTGGAGACGCACACCACTTGCTTGGTGCGAGGAGCAGGACCAGGCCGGGCCGGGCTGGCGACGCGCACCACTGGCTTGGTGCGAGGAGCAGGAACGGGTCGGGCCGTACTGGGAACACGCACCACTGGCTTAGTGCGGGGAGCAGGAACGGGCCGGGCTGGCGACACGCACCACTGGCTTGGTGCGAGGAGCGGGAACAGGCCGGGCCGGACTGGCGACGCGCACCACTGGCTTGGTGCGAGGAGCAGGAACAGGCCGGGCCGGGCGACGCGCACCACTGGCTTGGTGCGAGGAGCAGGAACAGGCCGGGCCGGGCTGGCGACGCGCACCACTGGCTTGGTGCGAGGAGCAGGAACAGGCCGGACCGGGCTGGCGACGCGCACCACTGGCTTGGTGCGAGGAGCAGGAACAGGCCGGGCCGGGCTGGCGACGCGCACCACTGGCTTGGTGCGAAGAGCAGGAACGGGTCGGGCCGTACTGGGAACACACACCACTGGCTTAGTGCGGGAAGCAGGAACGGGCCGGACCGGACTGGCGACACGCACCACTTGCTTGGTGCGAGGAGCGGGACTGGGTTCCTTTATTAACCTCCGCTCCTTCTGCTGCCTAACCAGCTCCTCTCGCCGTGCCTCTACACTTTCCTTCTCCCTTTTAGCCTCTTGTAGCGCCTCCCTCTGACCGAATAACTCCTGCTCCCTCTGAACCAATAGCCCCCGTAACATGGTGGCCTCCTCTCCTAACCTGCAGATTCGCCCTTCCACGGCCTCCTGCTGCCTCGTCATCCACCCTGTGTGCCCCCCCCCAAAAAAAAAAATTATTGGGGTTGCCTCTCGGGTCTCCGTCGTCGGCACGGTTGGCGCCGTTTCTCCTCTCCTACCTGGGCATCAACCTTCATCGCCTCCCGATAACGGACGGCCTCCTCCTCAGTAATTCTCCCCCAACCGAGGAGGACATCTACTAAAGTTACCTCCCGTTGAATCCCCGGCGTTTGCTCCTTCTGGGCACGCTGCTTGGTCCTTGTTTGGTGGGATCTTCTGTCACATTCGTTCATAGACGGGTCAGACCAAGGCGCAGCGTGATATGCATACATGTTTATTTGAAACGAATAAACAACGACCAAACAACAAACTAAACGAAACGTGAAGTCCAAGGTACACAAACAACATACCTCACACGGAACAAGATCCCACAACCCACTAGTGCCAATAGGCTGCCTAAGTATTGTCCCCAATCAGAGACAACGAGCGACAGCTGCCTCTGATTGGGAACCACACCTGCCAACATAGATCTAGACATACTAGACTATAAACATAGATCTACACCACATAGAAAATCACACCCTGACTCAACAAATAAGAGTCCCCAGAGTCAGGGCATGACAAACATATTTACATTAAACGATTAAATATGATTATACACCGGTTCAATTTGTAAGTCGCTCTGGATAAGAGTGTCTACTAAATGATGTAAATGTAAAATGTAAATGTTTGAATCCTGGATGCTGATTGGTTGATAGCAGGGAGTTATTTATGATAATTCCCGCCAAATGCCATAATTTCATTTCAATTATTAATGCGCATTCACTGTCCCAAAGCCCAGCCAGGCATTCATAAACTTAATCTTCCCTCGGAGAAAAGTGTCTAGACATTATTTCCTCATGCTTCTTGCCTAGCATTTGGTTTTGTACCCTCGCTGTCTGCCTATCTGACCTGTGCAACATGTTGCAATAATTTTTTGGGATCTCCACCGTTCCTTGCATATGATAGTGACCAGACTGACAGCTTCTCTGAGTGAGGGAAATTAATTTATCAGGATCATTATAATAGATATATTAAAATAAATGGCAATATAGAAATGAAGGTAAAACAAATGAAAATGCACATACTGTAGTTTTCTGTAATTTCAGCTGCTTGATGTGATTGTGTGTTAGCTTTAACATTAGTCGGCTAGCTAACTAGCAAAGCCAAGTAACGTTAGCCTAGCTATTCTCCATAACTTTATCGACTTGACAATCAGCTGGTTTTTGCCTATTTATACATTATTTATCAAATCATTATTTGCTGATGTTTTGTTGCCTATTTATAAATGATTTATTAAATCATGATTTATTGAAGTTCTTGTCTCTCGTCATCATTGAAACTCTGCTAGATAGCTAGCTAGATGCCAATGATTTGTTTAGCATAGCAACCTGGAATTAATAGATTGAACGACTGTGTCAGAACATCAAAAAATAATTAAAGACCAGCCTGTTTGGTTAGAAACTTCAAAACCTTAGAACTAACAACTGGATTTTGCCTGGACTATATTGTCTGGTGGAAGGATGAAATAAAACAAATGTACTAATTAAAATAACACAATGCGAAGAAGCATTCAAGACTTGCAAACAGCGTCTGCTAATGAGCAAGTGGCATGCCCACTACGCCACAGAGATGAAGCTGAGATGAAGCGTGTGATGCATCTCCATACGGAATATGAGCCATCATCTCACATGTTCAACCATCAGGTGAAGAACACTCTATCGCATTTGCATCACGGACTCTGTCACCAAGTGAGAATAATTATGCTCAAATTGAGAAGGAAGCCCTGAGCATAATATTCGGAGTGAAGAAGTTTCACAAATACCTCTACGGAAGGAAGTTCCAACTGCTGATGGACACAAGCCTCTGTTGGCCATCCTTGGACCAAAATCAGCCATACCAACCCTGGCTGCACTTTGAATGCAACGTTGAGCTCTGATATTGCTAGCCTACGACTACGAGATCGAGTACAGACGATCCAGTGATCACGCAAATGCTGATGCACTATCAAGACCACCATGCAAAAGTGACACGGACAGTGAAGATGATAAAGCAGTCTTCCAGATCTCTCTCATCGACGAACTGCCCATATCTGCTTCAGACATAGCAGAGGAAACAAGGAAAGACCCAGTGCTTTCAAAAGTCTTGGACTTAACATTGGCCGGCTGGCCAACCTTTGTAAACGACGATAACCTTTGTCCATTCATTGACAAGAAAGACCAGCTACTGATCAAGGATGTGTTCTGTGGGGATCAAGGGTGGTGGTACCTCACAAATTCAAGAGGAGACTGCTATCTGACCTGCATGAGGGACATCCAGGGATCATCCGAGTGAAAGCACTCGCCCGCAGTTATCTGTGGTGACTTGGACTGGATCAGAACATTCAGCAGCATGTAGGCCACTGCTCATCCTGTGAATCTGTTCGCAGCAAGCCTGCTACTGCACCTCTTCATCAATGGTCCTGGGCTGCTACACCATGTGAACGCATCCATGTGGATTATGCAGAGATTGACAAGCAACACTTCCTTGTTGTCGTCGAGATTGACAAGCAACACTTCCTTGTTGTCGTCGATGTCCATTCCAAGTGGACGGAAGTGTTCCCTACTCAACTGACCACAGCTGAGAAGACCATCAATCTTCTCAAACACCTGTTTGTAAAGCTCATGACAGACACTCAAAGACTGTCAGAGAATTCAAAGAGGGAGAGAGGGTGATGGTACGTGATTTCAGACACCCCAAGAGCCTGTGGAACTCAGGTGTGATCTTGCGACACAGAGGACCTTTGACTTATCAAGTCCAAGTTGGTCATCGCCATGTCAACGTTCATGTGGATCATCTTCTACGGTCCATCGCCCCAGCAGAGACATGCTGAGAGAACAAGAACAATTATGACCCCCAGGACTATTCTCCTGACTGTGGCCGTATGGGAGAGACAGAGACTGACCTTCCACCCCAACCTGACCTTCCACCCGAACATGGCCCACTACCGGAAGCCTAGGAGGAGTGGTGATATCCTATTAGACAGCAAAGGGCACCTCAAAACTGTCAAAAGCTTGACCTGTGAGTTGAGCTGTTTCAGGGGGTAACGAACATTAAAACAAACAAACACTTTAATATGTCCTAGATAAAAGGAAAGTAAAATGACATTACCAGCAGAATAATCCCCTGGATTTGTGTTGGGCTTTGAAAAGTCTGCTTCAACCCAGTAGTTGAGAAATGTTTAAGAATGTATTTTTCAGATATTGCATTAGTATTTCCATAACGTATTTACCTTGTTCTCTGGGAGTTAAAAGCTATGGGGGAGGAGTGTAGTATTGGTGATCTATAGACGTCTATATTAGTTACTATGCTGTTACTAAGCAGTAATGTATTATGGCAGTGTTATGTTACGACACCTAATTGGTAGAGCACATGCGCAATATTGGCCCTGGAGCTGTAGGGCACGACAATAAACTGTACTCCTGTCTCCTGCCTGGTAATTTTCTCCACCACACAAATATTACACCCGCCATCCCAGGATCCTTCTGAGCCTGTGTAGGGACCTGATTAAAACAGAAAAGCAGGCTGATTTAGTTTAACTAACATTTTGTTACTGATAGTTTGTATGGATTATTATTATTATTTTTATTTTTAATTACAGCGCATTTTTGCCTTTTTGGATCCTTATTATCCACCTGTACTGTAGGTGGCGGAATGCCCATCTAATTGTTGCGAACGCCATTATACCAAAGAAGAAGAAGAAGAAAGCTCAACCCACTACTGCCCCCAGCTGGAACAACAATCAAGGTAATGTCAGTGAGGTGGTGCATCATCCAAGGTCCAGTGAAGATACAGTACTTCAGTGTTCAGTCCATAGTCAGACATATACACATTTTATTGGTTCAGCCCAAATAAATATTAGATGAACTAAAGCAACTGCATTTTTCTTATATCCTAAATATTCTGATAGACAATTATAGAAATTCAAGAAGAAATAAACGAATAATATGCTTAGTTAGGCTGCAGGATAATTACAGCTAGCTAAATATCTACATTATTATCAATGTACCTTACACATTTGTTGTAAAAAGCCGTTTATGTCTTGAAAACATCTGGCAAGAATGTCAAGGATACTGCTGCAAGAAGTGCATGTTGTTCTTGTAAACTAAGCTCGGGCGTGCGTGGTGGTTGGGGGAAAAATATAAAAAGGATACATACAGAATTTGACTGGACACGATGAACTGGGTGGACCCTTCTTCAAACCCAGGCTACGGGGGGGATTTAAAACGGTAGCTAGCTACATAGACAACGCAGCTGGACAGCAAGTTAGGGATACTTTTCGGCTAGTCATCAATTTCATGATCTCCACCCACGGTGAGAACGTTTTTTACGACCACTTCTTCATTCACAATTATAGTTGACTTTGAGTGATTCAATAAGCCAGCTCTAGCTAACATTATTAACTAGCTACCTAGCTAGCCAAATGTGTGAATGCTGTTGTGGCAAGCTAAGCAAACTAATATTGTTACTGCCTAAATAACTTGGTGCTTGACTTCAACAATATTAGCAGAGTTTCTAAACCTACTGTACTGTCATTGATATTAACTAGTCAAGAGGGGAAATGATTTGCTAACTGACAAATGATAGCTAGCAGCAGCATCTAGCTAGCTAGATAACGTTACCTAGCTAGCGCATGTGGCAATATATGTTAGCTAGCTAACGTTCATTGTTTTGCTAGCGAATATGCTGTCAGATAGCTAGCTAATAAAGTTTTTGATTATAGTTAAACGTAGTCTAGCTAGCTGGCCAGCCTACTTCTTAAAATGCTAGCTAGCTACACCTTGGTTAACGTTACCAGTAACTGCTAGCTAGCTTAGCTGACAGTTCATCAGTGAGAATTTGCATGTGTAAACAGCCTATGAACAGAGAGAGAAGGCAGATTGTCATCTAGTCAATGTTTAACAATTTCCTTACAGTAGTTGCCTAATGTGCCAACTGTACTATCTAGTTACTAGCTAACCTAACAACATTTTTCACAGGCCTAAGGATATCCTGCGGTTTTCCTTTTGTGCCTGCCCCCGGATATCCTGCGGTTTCCTTTTGTGCCTGCCCCCACCCCCCAACTAAACCCCTACACTGGATTAGACAGAACCAGCTCGTAGAGAACAACGACGCCTGGTGACGAATAGTGAACATGACAGGTAAGCAATATCGGCGATTTCGCTAATAGCTTCAACACTGTAGTACACGAGGGTTATGCATCCTGAATGCAGTGGAGGTCATTTCCAAGCTGATCTGCTGCAGAGGCAGAAAAGGCCCTGAGCTGCTTAATCCAAAATCTTAAGTGAATCACTCAAGGAGGTGCCCATGTTCCTCTTATGTAATAGGTTGTGTGTGTGTGTGTGTGTGTGTGTGTGTGTGTGTGTGTACTAGTTTATCTGTATTTGTGTCTGAGTGTGTCCTGGGTCAGTGTATACAAATAACATTTTCCAGACGTATCCCCAGCGTTGGTGTCTGCTGGCGATTTAACTTCTTGAACCTCTCGCCAAGTAGCTGAAAGGCTGCCTCTCTGATGCTTGTTCTCTCTCTCCCTCCCTCCCTCTCTTTCTCACAGAGAGACAGAGGGTGGATAGTGAAGCCCATTGTGTTAGTGAGATGTTTATTAATGAGAGAGGGATAGAGAGGGAGGCAGAGCAGCTATAGAAGGGGCTAATCGCTAATCTCATAGTGCACTGAAAGCCAAGGCACCCAGGCTGTTCTCTCAGTTAGCTCCTCCACTAGCTGAAGAAGAAACACAGGACAGAGACTCTGAGAGAGACACAAGTTGTCTTCGGCAGGGGCCATAAGGGCTGTGTGTGTCTGTGAAATTCTTCACATTGGTTGGAGCTGTATGGAGGGCGTGTGTGTGTGGTGTTTTGTTGCTGAGGTTGAAGCTGGTGCGTACGTGTGAAGGGCATGTTGTTATTGAGTTAGTGGTCAATCAATGTGTTTCTGTGTTAAGAAATTGACAGTCTTTAGTTAGTGTCGTCAGTAACACTACAGGCTTGTTTGAGGCTCTGAGCGGTTGTGTAGATTGAAGACAGGACTGATTTGTATGCAAGACTAGTGAGTAATTTTTTTGTCTTGGCATTGGGACTTGATTTTATATAGCCTAGCCTATGTGTTGTATGTGTTCCAGTGTGTCGGTGTGTGTTTTTGTGCGAGGATTTGCTTCTGTGTGTGAGAGACTGGCTGTGTGCTTGAGTGTGTGTGAGCCGGTGTGTGTGTGTGTACCCACCATGCCCCTGCCTGCGCCCGATATCCCAGCCTCTCAGAGGCTGGCACTGGACTGTCGTTCCCTCCTGGATCATCGCGTTGGCAGGGGTAAGAGGTCCCATCTCCACCTCGCTCTCTCTGTCTCTGTCTCGCTGTTCTCTGTCTCGCTGTTCCTCTTCTTACCTCTCCTCCTACAACAGTATTTTTGTTCCATTCTGTTTCACTGTGGCTCAACCCTTTTCCACACTCACTCTCTTTCATCTTGTTTACTTGGGCTGTTTTTTTATCAGGTACAATGTTTGGTAGTCTGCTCAGGCATTTAGCCTTTTTGAGAATTTGAGAGCTGTTAAGTAGTCCATCTTATCATGTTGAGTATTTGAGAGCTTTTTGACAGGTTTAGTAGGTGCATGTAGGTGGTGGATTGCTCATTGTGTGGAAGTGTGACCAGTGTAGGCTATGCAAAATTCATCATTGCAATCACTTGGCTCTGGAGTTGTTCCTTAGCTCAGAGATCAGCTTACCCTCCCAACATTCTAACCTTGGCTTAGAACACAAAACTGACCTTAGATCAGAGTTAAGGGGCAACCCAATCCAGCTCTATTAACTGGTAGGAATTAGATCTATGACCTAGGCCTTTTTATTATCACCATCTATTATCATGACATCATGACCTGACGATTAAATGCATTGTTCCACAAAAAACTGCTAATGTTCCTTACAGAAATCATACTACCGCAAAATTGGCAAAGAATACTGTAACCAACCAATCGAGACAGATGCTTGTTTCAAACTGTTTATTAGAGAAGAAGGCTAGAGGCTTCAGGAGAGAAAGAACAAGCTGGCCAGCAATAGGGCGATTCCACACCAGTTGGAGCGGGAAACATTTTTAGTATCTCAGATTGTTCTGGCAATTCTCACATAGAAACTTAATTTAGAGGAAGGATGTTTGAAATGCTTTTTACATTTGTATCACAAGCAATTTTTTTTGAAAATAATGATGAAAGTGGACATTTTAGGCCCTTTTTAGACCTATACATGCCTCCTGTAAGACATGATCGGTGAACCCTACATGATACAGACAACATCTTGGTGTCATTATACTCCTCCTCATAGTGTGCTCTATCTAACATATGGAGTATGTCTAGAATCTCATATACAAAGTTTCACATAAATGTATTCAAAATTACAAATATGAATATCTCAAAACTACCCTTTTTGATTTAGTTCATTTTAAGACGTATTGTTTGGAACAATATACTCTACAAGTACATACAATTTCCAGAGTTGGCTCTCTGCTAATTCTGAAGTTCTGATCAATTTTATGAGCACCAGCAACAAACACAGTGAATGCTAAATGGATTAAAAGGGAACTCCCTCTGCTGGTGATTTGCTGAATGTGCAATCCTAAAGCAAGACTTAGATTGGTTAATGACCTATAACATACATTCCTATGTAAAAAAAATAGGTCATATCATTAAACTAATTAGAGAGCCCACTCTGGAAATGTTATGTGTTTGAAAGAGTATATTGTTTCAAACTATATAATGTCTAAAAAATAAGCAAAATCAAAAAGGGTCGTTTTGAGACATTGAATAAATGTATGTGAAAAATATTATTTCAGAATATAGACATACTCCGTATTTGAGAGCACAATTATAAGGAGTATAATGACATCAAGATGTTGTCTGTATCATGTACGGTTCACGGATCATAAGGTCTTACAGAAGGAATGTATACTATAGGCCTACAAAGTGCCTAAAATGGCCACTTTAATCATGATACAAAATAAATAATGGTTAGTGATATAAATGTAAAAAGCATGTAGGGATGTTAATCGGTTAAACGCCGAAAATACATTTGACTGGTCATGCTTATCGGTCTATAGGTTAATTTGCATAATTTAGTGGAATTAAATTCGCGAGTGTATTTTCATTAGTCCTCATGTATCTTATTTATCCCACCTGCACAGCATACAGAGCCTAGTTTGAGGAGCGGAATAGCTTACCACCTGTAAAACAGCGCCAGAGTAGCTCCTCAAAAAGCTGGTAATGGAGTGAAATATGTGCTTTTATAAGCCCAGTCATTGCGCAACAAATAACAATTCTAAATGCAATCGTGTTTTGATGGCCACGATTAAAAAGGGCAACTATTTTCATTTCTCTATCTCAACTTAAAGAGCGCCTCCCATTCGCCATAGGCTATCGTCAACGATAGGCAGGCTATCAGCGCGTCAACCACCACTTAACAATGTGAGTTTGAGGCAGTATAATTGCTTGAAACCTGAACGTTTTACTTTACTTTACTTCAAATTATGAGGCATGTTTTACCTTGCTTCAAAGTAGTCAAAATCCAACAATAGAAACGTGGAAGCAATTATTCTAAAAATACTTCCTCATGCCATTAATCAAGATGTCTCTCCTGTTCTATTGGTTTTCATATCAACTTTCTTACGTCGTCCAGAAGCCAAAGGCACAATCCTAGTTATATTAGGAACCCATCCTAGCTGTTGCTATTAGATTCCCCCTCTTTCTCAGTTTCTAATGGAGATTTTCATCAATTTCACAGAACCGCTCGCATTTAGGTGCGGTGTTTAGAACAGTTTTCCCGCGAATTGCATTTTGGCAAATGTTTTAAAATGACGTGTTATGAGCTGCTTCATTACAGGAGTTGCATGTTCAGTAATAGGCTATCTGCATTGCTTCTACATCTGCTTGCTCTTTGGGGTTTTAGGCTTGGTTTCTGTATAAGCACTTTGTGACATCTGCTGATGTAAAAAGGGCTTTATAAATACATTTGATTGATGATTGCTATAGCCTTTTGACTGTAAGACGATAGGCTTGCTATTGTTGCATGTTGCAAGCTCTTAATGGAAAAATGTCTGTTCCTTGTTTGTGTAACGATCCCGGCAGTCTGAGTCGGGTCCTGTCTGGTGACTAGTTTTTCTGTTCGTGATCTCCAGTTTCCCGAGGGTTCGGGAACGCTCCGGGGAGCTCTCTTGATTTCCGCACCTGCATCCCATCAGCAATCTGCACACCTGGTCCTGATCATCACCCTTCTTAGGCTCTGGCCTAACATCCATTCCCTGCCAGATCGTTAGCCATGAACAGTAGGTTTACCAGAGTATCAGTCTTAGAGCCTAGTGTTAGTTTTGTTGTTTTTGCACCTTGTTGGTTTGTTGCTTACTTACCCCCGTTTTGTTCCATCTGCAGTCACCCGTCCGGAACCTTCATCCAACCTCTGCCTGGTGGTCGGCGGCTGCCGACCCAGGATGGGATCAACCACTGCACCCCCCAACAACTAATCAACGCCGCCCGCTCTGTTCCCTGGATTATTCAGCATCACTCTTGAATTTGTAATAAACACTCACCTTCGTTTCAACTTACCTTGTCCTGGTCTGCTTCTGGGTTCTGGCTTAGCAACTGCGTGACAGAACGATCCGGCCAGTAATGAACCCAGCGGACCTGGACTCTGTTCGCCATGCCATTACCCAGCAGGAGAAGATGTTGGGCCATCATAGCACGGTACTACAGGAGATCGCGTTGTCAGTTCGGAACCTTTCTACCGGTCTGACGGAGGTCCAGAACCAACGCAAGTGTCCGGTGGAGGATCCACTACCGGTTTCGCCCATCTCGCCTGCCGCTTCTGAAGCTGTGTCCTTCCGTGAGCCCAAGGTTCCGACGCCGGATAAATATGAGGGGGAGCTGGGAAGATGCCGTTCCTTCCTTATGCAGTGTGGATTAGTGTTCGATCTACAGCCCTACTCTTATGCCACAAACAAGGCTAGGATAGCCTTTGTGATTGAGTTGCTGCGTGGTCGAGCGCTGGAGTGGGCTTCAGCCGTTTGGGAACGACAGGATCCCTGCATGGCTTCATACCAGGGGTTCACGGCCGAGATGAGGAAGCTCTTCGACCATTCCGTCCGAGGGAGGGACGCAGCTAGGCGCCTGTTTTCGCTTCGCCAAGGAACTCGCAGCGTGGCCGACTTCGTGATCGAGTTCAAGACGTTGGCTGTGGAGAGTGGGTGGAATGAGGAGGCTCTGCAAGCGGCCTTTTACCAGGGTCTGTCGGAGCAGCTCAAGGATGAGTTGATCTCCTATCCGAGCCTAGTGACCTGGACAGCTTGGTAGCCTTGTCTATTCGGGTGGATAATCGAGTCCGAGAGCGAAGGAGGGAGAAGCAATGGGTTCCGTCCAACCGATCAGCTTCTCAGGTTCCAGTCGGGTCGTCAAACTGCGCGGCTCGCTAAAGTTGGGAGGACTTTTAGCGAGCCAGTTTCGACCTCTCAATACCTCTGTCAGACCCCGTTTCCCGGCTACCCTTATGAACAGGAATCAGAGCTTAGCGATTAACGCTTTTATCGATTCAGGTGCCGATGGAAGCTTTCTAGATGCCGAGTTGGTGGAACAGCTGGGGCTTTCCAAGGAGCAATTGCCGGAAGCCATTGAAGCTACCAC
Organism: Coregonus clupeaformis; assembly: GCF_020615455.1. Lineage (NCBI taxonomy): Eukaryota > Metazoa > Chordata > Actinopteri > Salmoniformes > Salmonidae > Coregonus > Coregonus clupeaformis. The sequence continues at coordinate 22,882,854 of NC_059224.1, forward strand.
TCTGAACGGCAGTAGTCTGGCACGTATCACGATGAGGACTGAACCGGTTAAGATGCGGTTGTCGGGGAATCATTCTGAGATGATTTCATTCTTCATTCTGCCGTCTTCCCATGTTCCTCTGGTCCTTGGATACCCCTGGCTGAAGGAACACAATCCCACGTTCGATTGGGTGACGGGCAAGGTAACGAGTTGGAGCCTTGATTGTCATGCTAACTGTCTCAAGACTGCCTGCCCCCATTCGGTTCCCAGTCAGGTGATTGAGGCTAAACCCCCAGATTTGTCCCTGGTTCCCGAGACATATCACGATTTGGGGGAAGTGTTCAGTAAGCAGAAGGCTCTGTCACTCCCTCCCCACCGACCATATGATTGTGCCATCAACCTGTTCCCTGGAGCTGTCTACCCCAAGGGAAGGTTATACAGTATCTCCCGACCTGAACGTGAGGCTTTGGAGACCTACATCAAGGAGTCCCTAGCTGCTGGTCTCGTTCGTCCCTCGTCATCACCCCTGGGGGCAGGATTCTTCTTTGTGGGTAAGAAGGATGGCTCTCTTCGACCGTGTATTGATTATCGGGGTTGAATGACATCACGGTCAAGAACAAGTATCCCCTGCCCTTGATGAGTTCTGCCTTCGACTCCTTACAGGGTGCTACGGTGTTCACCAAGCTAGACCTACGCAATGCGTATCACATGGTCCGGATCAGAGAGGGGGACGAGTGGTTGACGGGTTTCAATACACCGATGGGTCACTTCGGTATCAGGTGATGCCGTTTGGACTGACCAATGCTCCAGCGGTATTCCAGAGTATGGTGAACGACGTCCTGAGAGATATGATCGGTCTCTTTGTGTTTGTTTACCTGGATGACATTCTGATCTTCTCGAAGGAACCTTCCGACCACGTCCAGCATGTCCGGCAGGTTCTGCAGCGATTGTTGGAGAATCGCCTGTTCGTGAAGGCCGAGAAGTGCGAGTTTCACGCCCACACGACATCCTTTCTCGGGTACATCATCTCCAGGGGAGAGATTAGGATGGACCAGGAGAAGGTTAGAGCGGTTCTGGAATGGGCCCAGCCCGGTACGAGATTGCAGCTCCAGAGATTTTTGGGGTTTCGAATTTCTACCGCAGATTCATCCGGGATTACAGCCGTGTGGCCGCTCCGTTAACTGCCTTGACTTCCAGTATCAGGACCTTCAAGTGGAATCCGGAGGCGGATCGAGCGTTTCTGGATTTGAAGAGGCGATTCACCAACGCACCGATTCTCTCTCAACCGGACACGGCCCGTCAGTTCGTCGTTGAAGTGGACGCGTCTGATGTGGGAGTTGGCGCCATCCTGTCGCAGCGATGCTCCACGGACAGTAAACTCCATCCCTGCGCCTACTACTCTCGTCGCCTTTCGCCTGCGGAGAGGAATTACGATGTGGGTAACCGGGAGCTTCTCGCGGTGAAACTTGCCTTGGAGGAGTGGCGCCACTGGTTGGAGGGGGCGGAGCAACCGTTTATTGTCTGGACTGACCACAAGAATCTTGCTTACGTGCAATCGGCTAAACGTCTCAACTCCCCGTCAGGCCAGGTGGGCGTTGTTTTTCGGACGATTCAAGTTTTCCCTGACGTTCCGACCTGGATCTAAGAACGGCAAGGCGGACGCCTTGTCCCGGATGTTCTCCAAGACGGAGGAGAGTGGGTCCAAGACCGAGACAATTCTCCCCGGAACTGCGTCGTGGGAGCAGTTATGTGGAAGATTGAGGAGGAGGTGCTGGCGGCCCTTCGGACTCAGCCCGGTCCCGGTAACGGTCCACCCGGTCGGTTGTTTGTGCCTGAGTCGGATTCGTCCTGCTGTCCTCAAATGGTCCCACGCCAGCAAGATGGCTTGTCACCCTGGCGTGGCTCGGACAATGGCGTTTCTTCGCAGACGCTTTTTGGTGGCCTGCCATGGCCGAGGATACTCTGGGTTTTGTTGCTGCCTGTCCAGTGTGTGCGCAGAATAAGAGTACCAATCGGCCCAGCTCTGGACTACTTCACCCCTTCCTATTCCCCGCGACCATGGTCGCATCTGGCCCTGGACTTCGTCACTGGGTTGCCCGCTTCTGAGGGGAACACGGTCGTTCTGACTATCGTGGACAGATTCAGCAAGTTCGCCCACTTTGTGCCAATTGCCAAGCTTCCTCTGCCTCGGAGACGTCCGAGATCCTGGTTAGGGGAGGTTTTCAGGGTCCACGGTTTGCCCAGTGATATCGTTTCCGACCGTGGCCCTCAGTTTACCTCTGCTGTCTGGAAGTCCTTCTGTTTGGCCATTGGAGCTACAGTCAGTCTCACATCTGGTTTTCACCCCCCAATCCAATGGTCAGGCGGAGAGAGCCAACCAGAAGATGGAATCCACGCTACGCTGCCTGGTCTCTTCCAACCCCACCTCCTGGGTCTCTCAGTTGCCTTGGGTTGAGTATGCCCACAATACTCTCCCTACATCTGCCACTGGGATGTCTCCCTTCCAGTGCCTGTATGGCTACCAACCTCCCCTGTTCCCTTCTCAGGAGAAGGAGCTCTCAGTGCCTTCTGTTCAGGCCCATATTCGTCGTTGCCACCGGACCTGGCATCGGGCCAGAAAGGCACTCCTTAGAGTTTCGGACCGGTATCAGCTCCAGGCGAATCGTCGCCGGATCCCCGCTCCCACCTATTCCATCGGAGATAGGGTCTGGTTGGCCACACGGGATCTTCCGTTACGGACTGAGTCTAGGAAGTTGTTACCGAAGTTCATTGGTCCGTTTGTGGTGGAGAAGGTGATCAATCCGGTGGCAGTTCGACTCAAACTCCCGAGGACGCTCAGAGTCCATCCCACCTTTCATGTCTCCTGCCTCAAGCCTGTTTTCCTCAGTCCTCTGTTGCCTCCTCCGCCTCCTCCTCCTCCTCCTCGGATGATCGGAGGTGGTCCTGCCTACACGGTGCGTCGCATCATGGATTCCAGACGGCGGGGCCGGGGTTTCCAGTATCTCGTGGACTGGGAGGGGTATGGTCCTGAAGAGAGGAGTTGGATTCCGCGGCGACAGGTCCTAGATGCTGACCTCATCAGTGACTTCTACCGCCTCCATCCTGGCGCTCCGGGGAGTCCGCCCGGTGGCGTTTGGTCGGAGGGGGGGTACTGTAACGATCCCGGCAGTCTGAGTCGGGTCCTGTCCTGGTGACTAGTTTTTCTGTTCGTGATCTCCAGTTTCCCGAGGGTTCGGGAACGCTCCGGGAGCTCTCTTGATTTCCGCACCTGCATCCCATCAGCAATCTGCACACCTGGTCCTGATCATCACCCTTCTTAGGCTCTGGCCTAACATCCATTCCCTGCCGGATCGTTAGCCATGAACAGTAGGTTTACCAGAGTATCAGTCTTAGAGCCTAGTGTTAGTTTTGTTGTTTTTGCACCTTGTTGGTTTGTTGCTTACTTACCCCCGTTTTGTTCCATCTGCAGTCACCCGTCCGGAACCTTCATCCAACCTCTGCCTGGTGGTCGGCGGCTGCCGACCCAGGATGGGATCAACCACTGCACCCCCAACAACTAATCAACGCCGCCCGCTCTGTTCCCTGGATTATTCAGCATCACTCTTGAATTTGTAATAAACACTCACCTTCGTTTCAACTTACCTTGTCCTGGTCTGCTTCTGGGTTCTGGCTTAGCAACTCGTGACAGTTTGCATGCATAGTATTTTCTGTTGGTCACATAATTTTACTATTTGGAAAAAAAAGTTAGTTTGTTGACCGGTTAATGATGGTCGGTTAGTCTGCAGCAAAAAAAAAAGCATGTTAAACATCCTTCCTCCCAATGAAATTCCTATGTGAGAATTGCCAGAACAATCTGAGATACCAAACATATTTTCCGTTCCCGCTGGCTTGGAATCGCCCTATACCTGCTGTATGCACACACTCAGCACAGTCAGTCGTACAGAAAGATGATACACAGACGTTTTTGAACTTGAGACTTGAGAGCTATTTGGAAAAAAATCCATATTTAGGAAGCCAGCTGTGCGCTTAGTATGCTTGTCATATGGTCATGAAATGTAGCACACTTTGGCACAGAAAAGGAGCGAGGGGAGGAAGTGGAAAGAGGGAGAGGAATACATGGAAAGGGGGAGATTGAGGGAGGGAGGGCTAGTGGGGGGAGGCTAGTGGGGGGAGGCGCTAGTGGGGGAGGCGAGGGAGGGCTAGTGGGGGGAGGCGAGGGAGGGCTAGTGGTGGGAGGCGAGGGAGGGCTAGTGGGGGGAGGCGAGGGAGGGCTAGTGGGGGGAGGCGAGGGAGGGCTAGTGGGGGGAGGCGAGGGAGGGCTAGTGGGGGGGAGGCAAGTGAGGAAATGGAAAGACTGATGGTGGACGGGGGGGGGGACGGGGAGACGGTGATGCAGGCAGAGGGTGGGGAGAGAGCAGAAGAGTGCGTGGGTGGAGGGTTTCTCCCTCACAACCCCTGTAGGTGCAGAGCTGTTTTCCTCCTCTCTCTCTCTCGCTCTCTCTCGTGTGTGAATTGTGATTGGAGGGGAGGTGTGGGTGCGTGTGTGTGTGTGAAATCGGCGTCCTTCTCTTGAGACCGAGCGATTGGGAGCGCTAACGGGAAAATCCAAGGTCATCGCAACACACTTCTCGCTGACGCTGTCGGTCAGCCTTCTCGTACGCGCGCGTATGTGTGCGCATTTTTATTGCTAGGAGCAAGCTTGCAAGCCTACTAGACCGTGTGTGTGAATGTAACCGTGTATATGTGTATTAACCCCAGAGAACACAGTGTGGGTGTGTGTATTTTTCGGTGTCTTGTTTGCACAGCAGCGTGTGTGTGTGAATAACCGTGACCGCTTCAGAGAGGCTGCAGGCAGACAGTGAAACGCGTCAAGCATCGTGTTCGATGTACGGTAAGAATAACAAGTATCCCTTTTCTCTGTGTGTGTCTGTGCGCAATGTCAATCATCCTCCGTTGAGCCAGTTTTCCTACCTTCTCTAAATGGCATGTTTTTTTTTATATTTTCCCAGTGATGGTCACTGCTCTAGACAGTGTAGGATATCTCATGCATGTAGACTAGTATGTGATGCATGTTGACTAGTATGTGACTTGTATGCATATGGAACTATATAATATATAGTATTCTAATAGCGTTAACTGTAGTTCTGTGGTGGTACCGAAGAGGTGTCCAGCTGTGTCTCTGATCATGTACATTCTAGGTGAACTATGTAAGTTGCTGCTTATCGGTAACTTCTTATACTGTCACTGAAGCCGTCTTCTGGTCCTCTATAGTATATTGACATATTCGTGTGTGTGCACATATCAATGTATATTTTACATGTGTGTATAATACACACTCTTATTGCACTGGCCTAATACATGTTTGTGTGTGTGTAATAGACTGACACAGTCACCCTTGTTGAATGACCAGGGAAAAAATGGATAGTTACTTATCGCAATATTAATTTTGGACAATATTATATCAGTACTTTGACTCCAAGTATTGATAAAAATAAATATACAGTGGGGGAAAAAAGTATTTAGTCAGCCACCAATTGTGCAAGTTCTCCCACTTAAAAAGATGAGAGAGGCCTGTAATTTTCATCATAGGTACACGTCAACTATGACAGACAAATAGATTTTAAAAAATCCAGAAAATCACATTGTAGGATTTTTAATGAATTGATTTGCAAATTATGGTGGAAAATAAGTATTTGGTCACCTACAAACAAGCAAGATTTCTGGCTCTCACAGACCTGTAACTTCTTCTTTAAGAGGCTCCTCTGTCCTCCACTCGTTACCTGTATTAATGGCACCTGTTTGAACTTGTTATCAGTATAAAAGACACCTGTCCACAACCTCAAACAGTCACACTCCAAACTCCACTATGGCCAAGACCAAAGAGCTGTCAAAGGACACCAGAAACAAAATTGTAGACCTGCAATTGGTGGCTGACTAAATACTTTTCCCCCCCACTGTATATACAGTACAGTGGGGAAAAAAAGTATTTAGTCAGCCACCAATTGTACAAGTTCTCCCACTTAAAAAGGTGAGAGAGGCCTGTAATTTTCATCATAGGTACACGTCAACTATGACAGACAAAAAGAGAAAAGAAATCCAGAAAATCACATTGTAGGATTTTTAATGAATTTATTTGCAAATTATGGTGGAAAATAAGTATTTGGTCAATAACAAAAGTTTCTCAATACTTTGTTATATACCCTTTGTTGGCAATGACACAGGTCAAACGTTTTCTGTAAGTCTTCACAAGGTTTTCACACACTGTTGCTGGTATTTTGGCCCATTCCTCCATGCAGATCTCCTCTAGAGCAGTGATGTTTTGGGGCTGTCGCTGGGCAACACAGACTTTCAACTCCCTCCAAAGATTTTCTATGGGGTTGAGATCTGGAGACTGGCTAGGCCACTCCAGGACCTTGAAATGCTTCTTACGAAGCCACTCCTTCGTTGCCCGGGCGGTGTGTTTGGGATCATTGTCATGCTGAAAGACCCAGCCATGTTTCATCTTCAATGCCCTTGCTGATGGAAGGAGGTTTTCACTCAAAATCTCACGATACATGGTCCCATTCATTCTTTCCTTTACACGGATCAGTCGTCCTGGTCCCTTTGCAGAAAAACAGCCCCAAAGCATGACGTTTCCACCCCCATGCTTCACAGTAGGTATGGTGTTCTTTGGATGCAACTCAGCATTCTTTGTCCTCCAAACACGACGAGTTGAGTTTTTACCAAAAAGTTCTATTTTGGTTTCATCTGACCATATGACATTCTCCCAATCCTCTTCTGGATCATCCAAATGCACTCTAGCAAACTTCAGACGGGCCTGGACATGTACTGGCTTAAGCATGGGGACACGTCTGGCACTGCAGAATTTGAGTCCCTGGCGGCTTAGTGTGTTACTGATGGTAGGCTTTGTTACATTGGTCCCAGCTCTCTGCAGGTCATTCACTAGGTCCCCCCGTGTGGTTCTGGGATTTTTGCTCACCGTTCTTGTGATCATTTTGACCCCACGGGGTGAGATCTTGCGTGGAGCCCCAGATCGAGGGAGATTATCAGTGGTCTTGTATGTCTTCCATTTCCTAATAATTGCTCCCACAGTTGATTTCTTCAAACCAAGCTGCTTACCTATTGCAGATTCAGTCTTCCCAGCCTGGTGCAGGTCTACAATTTTGTTTCTGGTGTCCTTTGACAGCTCTTTGGTCTTGGCCATAGTGGAGTTTGGAGTGTGACTGTTTGAGGTTGTGGACAGGTGTCTTTTATACTGATAACAAGTTCAAACAGGTGCCATTAATACAGGTAACGAGTGGAGGACAGAGGAGCCTCTTAAAGAAGAAGTTACAGGTCTGTGAGAGCCAGAAATCTTGCTTGTTTGTAGGTGACCAAATACTTATTTTCCACCATAATTTGCAAATCAATTCATTAAAAATCCTACAATGTGATTTTCTGGATTTTCTTTTCTCAATTTGTCTGTCATAGTTGACGTGTACCTATGATGAAAGTTACAGGCCTCTCTCATCTTTTTAAGTGGGAGAACTTGCACAATGGGTGGCTGACTAAATACTTTTTTCCCCCACTGTATATGAGCGCTAGCTAGCGCTAGTCTGCTGTACCTGCGCCAAAACTCAGGTATTTTTCATCCTAGAGCCATCTTCTTTTTAAATAGTGAGCCAAATTGTTTTCAGCACTTTTATTTCCATGACTAATTAAAACACATTTTCTCTTGTCTCTCCGCAGACATATATTGAGCAATGTTTTTGGAACATCCAATCGCAATAAAATCGCAGTATCGAATCGCAATACATATAGAATCGTGAGAATTGCAATACATATCGTATCGTGATAATATCGAATCTTTAGGTCCCTGGCAATTTCCATGCCTTACTAGCTGTACTGCTAATATGGCATTTTGCCTGTGTGTGTGTGTGTGGAGGTTGTTTGTCTAGATGTTCCAGGAGGCTGTTGTTTATTGAGCTAAATTAGTGTATTGATGTTGGTCCATGTGGTAGAATTAGCTAGCCACTGTTCATTCAGGTAATACAGGATGTTTTTCATTATCTTTCCAATGGTGCTTCAATATGCTGCCATTCATTTAGCTGTGGTGTGAATGCCACATGCTGACTTCTCTTTGCGCTCACATTCAGTTCAGTGCATTACTGTACACTATTGAGCTGTATGGATCATGTTCATACAGGTCTGAAGATGCATAGTTCAACTGATAGGTACGATGAATGATGTACATATAGCCTAATGATGTCGTGTTTAGCTGTTCTCAGAGTAGGGACTGTGCTCATCCAACATGTTTTCTCTCACCCACACAGCATTTGACACGTTCAATGAATTGGACGTGTATGTTCCGTGATCTTCTTTACGATCGGGGTGTGTGTTTGTTTGGCTGTGGAAATGTCTGCTAGTGATAGTGGCCGAGGGTCTCGTGTTTCTGTGTGGCCTGAGTGGCACTCACTGGTACTCTGTCCCTATTTCCTATTAATGACTTTAACAGAGAAAGGAGCTTCAGTGGTCTCCCTTCCTTATGTAATGACCCTTCATGGTGAGCAGAGCACAGAGTGTGTGTGTGATTGCTGTGCATGTAGCATACAATAATGTGCTGGATTATCTTTGCAGTATGCACTGGTTACAGTGAAGCGTGCTGAGCACAGTAGGTAGGAGGTATGTGAGAGTGTGTGTGATGATGTCATTTGGTCACGATACTTCTCAGAACCTGGTCCCGCCACACACACACACACACACACACCAGAGCAGAGCATGTGAGCGGAGTTGAGCGTTTGGAAATCTCACTCCAAATTCGCTCCATTCATTAAAATCACAGTTTAATCAACACCCACCTATTTTTGTGACTACCTGGACCTACCAATTGGTTTTTAAGTATTGAAACCAAACCATATGGATTTGAATGAAAAGTATTTGAACAAACATGAAAAGGTGAATTTAAGAAGCGAACATAATTTCAAATAGGCTACATGTCATATTAAACAGCATATAAACACTCTAAATAGGTCAGGAGCCAGACAGGGAGCCTAAGAAGGAACAAAAAGGAATTATTTAGGCTATATTATTTCAAGGCTATAGCCTACAAAGAAATAGATTGTGAAGCATTTGGGAGTGCGACACAATAGGCTGGTAGTGACATAAAGTGCTCAGCATTTAAACAACATTCCGGGGCCTCCCGAGTGGCGCAGCGGTCTAAGGCACTGCATCGCACTGCGTCACTACAGCCGGCCGTGACCGGGAGACCCATGAGGCGGCGCACAATTGGCCCAGCGTCGTCCGGGTTAGGGGAGGGTTTGGCCGGCCGGGATTTCTTTGTCCCATCGCGCTCTAGCAACTCCTTGTGGCGGGCCGGGCGCCTACAAGCTGACTTCGGTTGCCAGCTGGATGGTGTTTCCTCCGGCGCATTGGTGCGGCTGGCTTCCGGGTTAAGCGAGCAGTGTGTCAAGAAGCAGTGCGGCTTGGCAGGGTCGTGTTTCGGAGGACGCATGACTCTCGACCTTCGCCTCTCCCGACTATGACTACCAACGAAATTGGGGAGAAAAAGTCGTAAAAGTAAAACAAATGTATATACATTTCGTTGTATTAAATCATTATAGTCTATAAATTACGCATGTAGGCTGTGACTTACTAAGAATGAAATACAAATTAAATGAAAAATTACTTATTAGTGCCTTTTTGAATTAATTTTTAGAATTAATTTTTAGAAACATGAGTTTGGCCGGTCTGTGGCTTCAGGCTCATGCAATGGTGCCTGGAGAGCTGGCCAGCAGCGGATAATATCCTCTCCACACTTGCAGTGCCACTGGGGATGCTAAACACCCTTTTGGCCAATCTGGACAGAGTTGTAGATCTTTATTTTTATTTTTATTTTTATAGGTAAGCCTAAAGGTTTTTAGGCAAAATAACCCAATCATAATGGAAAGCTCCCTGAGCGTGGGAATATGCCAGACCTATTAGAACAAAATCAATTATGGCCTATTGTATAGATAATAGAACAAACATTTACGAAACTTTTAAGAGATCTGATTTTTAGTTTATAAATACTTTGCTACAATGAAACACTTAGTTATCTACCCACCTCGTTCCTTTCTTTTAGCATGTGCATGTAGTAAGCACACCATCATGCTTTTAGGATAAGTGTATTTTCAGATTCCACAATGATTCTTTAGTTGTGGACATTACATCACCGCACTCCCTCTCTTGCTCTTGGTCCTCATCTTTGTAAGCCACCTTGATTTAGCACCTGTGCGTTTTATCAGTTTCTTTATGAAAATATTTAGCGAACTCCATGACATTAGTTAAAGTAAGGGTCTATAGCAGCACACAAGTAGACTACAAATGCATGCTGGGGCGGGCATGCCCTGAGCTCGTGAAGTGAGCGCTACTGGAGCGGGCGTGAAGGCCGGAATCTTGCTCCAGTCAAATTGGGCATGCTCCGCTTCAGCTCCGCTCCGCTCACATACTCTGCTTCGGACACACACACATTTACAGACGAACACATAGCAGAGTGCAATCAATCTCACGCAGGGGAGGGAGTAGCGGTTCTGTTGAAGTAGCAGATGGATAAGTCTTTGGAGATCATACGCACGCACGCACGCACACACACAGCCATGGATAGATTTAGAAGGTCTCTGTATTTCCTGATATTGATAGCAGGATAAAGTGCTAAAGTGCGTACTGATGGGAACGGAAGGGTATATTTGCTCACATTTGCTGGCCACGTGTCTTTGGAAAAACACAGAGCAGCTTTGTGACAGCAGGTGCAGATAAGACATAACGAGATGAGCTGTTGATGAAATTCCCTCCCTGTCTGTGTGTCTGTCTGTGTACTAAGTCCATGTATTTCTCTTTAGGTTAGGTATCTGTCGCTCTCTCTCTTCCATCTGTCTCCCTCATTCCTGCTCACTCTCTGTCCTTCTTTCATCCTTTCACCTCTCCATCTTTCTCTCCAGCTCTCTATACCCCTCTTCCTCTCTACCTCCCCCCATTTTTTTCTAACTCTCTCTCTTTCTCAAACTAAAGTGAAAAGCATGAGGAGTATGCAGAACTAGCAGCACAACAACCTATCAGAATGCACTGTGTCACGAACCGGCTCAAAGTTCGTAACAAAAGGGAGACAACGTGGAGACAAGGAATACCAAAATATATATTTATTAACTAAAGTAAACTAAGGATAATTAACAATGGTGTGTGTAATCAGTAATCAGTAGTGTAAGTGAGTGTTTTGCATGAATAATGCAAGGTGTTGAAAGGTGCCAAAGCAAACAACCAAAAAGCCACAAAAATACCACAACAAAAATCAATCAAGGTGTCTGCATGGAGAGAGTCTCCTCAATGAATGTGGAAGAGGTCCATTTATCCTGGGACACACCCAAGCCCAGGTGTTTCCCATGTAGCTGACGACCCTCCCAACTCCGCCCACCAGCATCCTAATAAGGAAACAAGAGCAAAGAGGGAGAATACGGCAGACAGAGTGGGAGGGTCGTCATACCCCCCCCCCATAAAACCGGGGACCAACAAGGACCCCAGAAAAACGTACCAGCCTCTGTGTCCCAAATTAACAAGTTGTTACATGTTCACACCTCCACTTGTCCCAGCCAACATCCTCCTCCCCAGACCTCAGCATCCTAAACATTCAGGAACAGGGCGACATTCAGGAACATTAGCAATCATGTTATCAGTCCCCCGGATGTGCCGCACATCTAGATGGAAGGATTGTAAAAATAAACACCATCTAATTATCCTCTGATTAGGACACATCATCGACCTCAAAAAGGTGAGAGGATTATGGTCGGTGTAGACCACAATAGGTACTACTCCCGACCCAACATACACTTCGAAGTGTTGCAGCGCCCATATGAGTGCTAGCGCTTCTTTTTCAATGACCGACTAGTTCAACTAATAATGGTTAAACTTTTTGGAAAAGAAACTAACAGGCCTCTCAACCCCAGACACATCTGCTTGCAGCAAAACTGCACCTACCCCCACATGACTAGCATCCACCTGCAAGGTAAATTACAAATCCACACGAGGAGCAGCCAGCACCCGAGTTGAGGTAAGCAATCTCTTTGCATCTTCAAAAGCCTGTTGACAACGAGAATACCATACGTAAACAGCCTTAGCTTTCAGCAAATCTGTCAAGGGAGCGACCACAGTCGAGAAGTTCCTACAAAAACCACGATAATACCCAATCATTCCCAAGAAACGCATCAGTTCCTTTTTAGTAGTTGGTGGTGGAAAAGCATCAATAGCTGCCACTTTAGCCCGATCAGGACGCACTTCACCCTGCCCAACCACCTTTCCAAGGTATGTAACAGTCGCCTGAGCAAACTCACATTTAGCCAAATTTATCGTGAGGCGACCCGCAGCCAGACGTTCGAACAAGGCTTGAATACGGGACAGATGTTCCTCCCAAGTATATGCATATATCACTACATCGTCCAGATAAACAGCGCACCCGGCCAGACCAGAGACAACCCTGTTCATAAGTCGCTGAAAAGTGGCAGGTGCATTACGCAGGCCGAAACTCATAACCGAATACGAGTACAGACCAAAAGGTGTAATAAAGGCAGAGATTTCACGTGCCCTACTCGTCAGTGGCACCTGCCAATAGCCCTTTAACAGGTCAAATTTGCCCACAAACTTTGCTGCGCCGACTTGATCAACGCAGTCCTCCATCCGAGGAAGAGGAAATGAATCCGGCTTAGTGACATCGTTTACCTTACGGTAGTCCGTACAAAATCTGTTTGTTCCATCCGATTTACTGACCAAGATACAGGGAGAAGCCCAACTGGAGAAAGAAGGCTCTGCTATTTTACTCTCCAGCATGTACCTGACCTCAGCATCCAGACAACGCAGTTTCTCTGAAGAAACTCTAGAACCGTTGACGAATGGGGTCAGCATCTCCAATGTCAATATCATGTTCTATTAAGTTTGTACGTGTAGGTGTATTAGAAAACAAACCTGGAAATCTCAGAATCAGACCAACCATCTCTTTCCGCCCATCAACAGGTAGATGAGTAAGAAGGCTATCTAAAATCTCCAGTGTCTCTGAATTTTTCAATCTACCCTGCAATATGCAATCGTTGGGACCAGAAACATCTTCCTCCTCCTGCACAGACCTAGCATGATCAGAACCCAGGGAAATAACAGTATCAGTCAAAATAACAGTTTTACCGTCCTCTGTAGACTCCCACTGTTCAGTCTCAGAGGAACGTACATAATAGGGTTTTAACAAATTTACATGGCACAGTTGGTGTACTTTCCTCCGTTCTGGAGTGGCAACTAGATAATTTTGCTCAGTGTACTGGCGCACCACTGTATATGGACCTTGAAACTTGGCTTGAAAAGGAGAACCAACAATTGGCAGCAGAGCCAGAACCTGATCACCTGGACTAAAGTGACGAGGCTCAGCTCGGCGATCAAATATGCTCTTCATCCTGTCCTGTGAAGATGATAGCTTCTCTTTAGCCATTTCACCAGCGGCATACAAGCGTCGTCGAAAATCACACACATATGATAACAGGGACTGAGGAGGCTCGAGAGACTTCCAGTCATCCTGGAGAACAGATAAAAGCCCACACACCCTATGTCCAAACACAAGGTCATTTGGACTAAAACCCGTGCTCTCCTGTGAAACCTCCCTAGCGGCTAACAGTAACCAAGGCAACCCCTCCTCCCAATCCTTATCCATCTCAGTACAATAAGCTCTCAACAAAGACTTAAGTGTTTGATGGAAACGTTCCAGTGCTCCTTGACTTTGCGCATGATAGGCGCTAGACAAGTTGTGTTTTTAATATGGAGCTGTTGGAGAACCTAACCAAAGAGATTAGAGGTGAAATTAGATCCTTGATCACTTTGAATGACCTTAGTTTCTCTCACTGTTTGGAATCCCTGAGTCAAAGCTTTTAACACAGGATAGGCAGCAGGAAACCTAGTGGTCTGACACATCACAGTCATAAAATAATTACTACCCTTTTTAGAACGAGGCAAAGGACCAACACAGTCAATAATCAGATACTCAAAAGGTTTACTGAGTACAGGAATAGGAAACAGTGGTACCGGCTTAATAGCTTGATTAGGTTTACCAGTTAATTGACAGGTGTGACAAGTTTTGATGAAATCAGAAACATCCCTCTTTAATCTAGGCCAAAAGAAATGTCTTAATATGCGATTGTAGGTTTTCCTCACACCATATGTCCAGCAACGTCGTTGTGAGAAGTTGTCAACACCAACTCACGAAGCTTAACTGGTACCACAACCTGACTAATCGCCTCCCCCAGAAAACAACTACCATGAGACATCCACTTTCTCATCAGGACCTCCTCTTGGAGAAAATAGCCCTGTGCGACATCTCCCAACTGTTCCACAGGCACAATTTGGTCCCGCAACTCTTCTAATGTGGGGTCAGTCCGTTGCGCCTCGATTAAATCGGAGCGGGATACAGATAACAGGATAACAGGGAAAACAGTAACAGACTTTTTTGTGGTATTCTCGTTAGCCAGTTCTGTGACCAGGTCGTCATGGATCATAGAACGCGTCACTGCACACGCAGAGAACACCTCTGGGAAATTCTGCGCAATCTCATCAGGAATCCCTACAATTGACGGCTTAGTGGAAACCACTAAAGATGGAAACACGATAGGCCACACACGCTCACCAGCCAAGTTATTCCCAAGGATCACGTCAATACCCTCAATAGGCAATGAAGGACGCACCCCCACAACAACCTCACCTTTCACCAGTCCACAATCCAACATCAGTTTATGCAATGGAACTGACAGTGTTCAAACCTATTCCCCTAATTAGAACACTATTCCCCGAATCAGTCTCCGCAGAGAAGGGTAACACTGTGTCTCTTAGGATCTTCACTGGCACTAGATTCTTACTTCCTAACATAGACACAAAACCCTCCGTAATGAAAGGTAAATAGTCTGGATCAATATGGCCTTTCACATGCCCCTGGGCATGAGACAATGTGTCAGGAGTGAACTGATGTGGAACAGGTGCAGCTAACGCCGTAGGCTTAGATTTAACATAAGCACCTGTACTGAATTTACCCCTAGACCTGAGAACCGGACATTCGTTTTTCCATTGACCTAAGTCTTGACAGTAGTGACACTATTGACCAAAGTCAGTTTTACCACGGGAATCGGGCTCAACCCTAGTTGAATGAAACTCTGCCCGTGAACCGAAGTATCTCGGTGAGCGAGGCCCAAATCTCTGCGAACGCCCCCACTCACTCCGAATACGGGGTTCTGCAAAAACATTTTTGTGAGTCAAAACATATTCATTCGCCAAAACCGCAGCTTCAGCGACAGTCTTTATTTTTGGTTCGTTAACGTACGTCGCTATACGATCAGGGATTGTGTCCTTAATTTGCTCTAACATAATCAGATCACACAGCCCTTGGAAAGTCATAACTGCAGAGGCGGAACACAAGGGATTAAACTGTGAAGATAATTATTGCGCAAACTCAACATGAGTCTGCTGATCATCCCTTTTTAAAGTTCTAAATCGTTGGCGGTAAGCCTCAGGGACCAATTCGTAACTCTGTAACACAGCCGTTTTAACCTTATCATAACTGACACTGTCGGCTACACTAAGAGCTGAATATGCTTCCTGCGCTTTACCAGTCAGCACACACTGCAACATCAAAGTGCAGTCAGAATCAGGCCAACTCCTAGCGTCAGCAACACGCTCAAACAACGAAATGAATGTCTCAGGGTCCTTTTCATTAAACTGCGGCAACAACCGTAAGTTCCCAACAATATCAAATGTGTCTTGGTCACGACCAAAAGAGGAACGACCCCTAGGTAACTCTGGGTCACCTTCCCAGAGCAAACTCTCCCCTGAGAGCTTTCCTTCCCTAACCAACTCTAGTCGCTCTTGTTGCAGCTTGATTTTAGCATGTTTAAATTCCAATTCCCTTTCATATCTTACACGATCATGCCCTAGCTGTAACAGAAGTAGTTCTTTCTACTGTTCAAAAAGAAGACTACCGGTACTCTGACTAACCAATGGAGCGGTCATTGTAACATATCGGGGAATCTACGAGTCCTCAGCAGAGGCTGCCACAGCGGTAACTTCAAGAATACCACTCTCCATCAAATTGGCCTTCAATATTAACCTAATAGAATTTTTTTGACGTTTATCACTAATTTCAACCTTGTAGTGTTCAGCAACCTTCAACAGCTGTTCTTTAGTACATAATTCTAACAGTTCCTCTGATGGAAAGCGAATGAACTCGTCTACATTAGACGCCATAATCAAGAGAAAACAAATTATATTATAATAATCTCGCTCAACCCCTCTGCTGAGCACACCAGACACAACACGAGAAATGACAATCACACCGAGCACCACAGAAGAGAGATGGGATATGGAGCTTCCCCAAAACCTACAATAACTCAACCCTAGTCTTTGTGCGGATTCGCGGTGGGTAATTACGCACTGTAGCCTGCTGGCAAGGAAATAAACCCCCCAGCACACTGGTAGATTCCACCAAGCCACGGATGTGCCCCCGAGACAACTGCTCAGTCCACAGACACCACACAAAAATAACAAACATTTAACCATGCCCAACGTATTCCAAAACATAACACATCACTAAGCCTATCAGGGGAAAAGGCTATAGCTCCGGGTAGCAAATGTCACTACCCTATCCAAATCTCCCACTGAGGTACACAGCCGATTGTACTCACCTCCTTAGACCGATGTCCCAACAGCGAGTAGAGCAAGAGTTTCCATGCTGGGCAGGGCCTGGAAACTAACCAATGTACTCTCTCAACGCAGTACACAAACCAAAAAACCAAAGGCAACCAATACTGGGCCTATCAAACTCAAACAAACTAACAAAATATACAAACAAAGCACCTACAGAATTTAACATTAACTCCACGTTTTCTCCCAAACACAACACGTTCAAGATCCCGGACGAGCCCCCACTTGTCACGAACCGGCTCAAAGTTCGTAACAAAAGGGAGACAACGTGTAGACAAGGAATACCAAAATATATACAGTGAGGGAAGAAAGTATTTGATCCCCTGCTGATTTTGTACGTTTGCCCACTGACAAAGAAATGATCAGTCTATAATTTTAATGGTAGGTTTATTTGAACAGTGAGAGACAGAATAACAACAAAATAATCCAGAAAAACGCATGTCAAAAATGTTATAAATTGATTTGCATTTTAATGAGGGAAATAAGTATTTGACCCCCTCTCAATCAGAAAGATTTCTGGCTCCCAGGTGTCTTTTATACAGGTAACGAGCTGAGATTAGGAGCACACTCTTAAAGGGAGTGCTCCTAATCTCAGTTTGTTACCTGTATAAAAGACACCTGTCCACAGAAGCAATCAAATCAATCAGATTCCAAACTCTCCACCATGGCCAAGACCAAAGAGCTCTCCAAGGATGTCAGGGACAAGATTGTAGACCTACACAAGGCTGGAATGGGCTACAAGACCATCGCCAAGCAGCTTGGTGAGAAGGTGACAACAGTTGGTGCGATTATTCGCAAATGGAAGAAACACAAAATAACTGTCAATCTCCCTCGGCCTGGGGCTCCATGCAAGATCTCACCTCGTGGAGTTGCAATGATCATGAGAACGTTGAGGAATCAGCCCAGAACTACACGGGAGGATCTTGTCAATGATCTCAAGGCAGCTGGGACCATAGTCACCAAGAAAACAGTTGGTAACACACTACGCCGTGAAGGACTGAAATCCTGCAGCGCCCGCAAGGTCCCCCTGCTCAAGAAAGCACATATTCAGGCCCGTCTGAAGTTTGCCAATGAACATCTGAATGATTCAGAGGAGAACTGGGTGTAAGTGTTGTGGTCAGATGAGACCAAAATGGAGCTCTTTGGCATCAACTCAACTCGCTGTGTTTGGAGGAGGAGGAATGCTGCCTATGACCCCAAGAACACCATCCCCACCGTCAAACATGCAGGTGGAAACATTATGGTTTGGGGGGGGGTTTCTGCTAAGGGGACAGGACAACTTCACCGCATGAAAGGGACGATGGACGGGGCCATGTACCGTCAAATCTTGGGTGAGAACCTCCTTCCCTCAGCCAGGGCATTGAAAATTGGTCGTGGATGGGTATTCCAGCATGACAATGACCCAAACCACACGGTCAAGGCAACAAAGGAGTGGCTCAAGAAGAAGCACATTAAGGTCCTGGAGTGGCCTAGCCAGTCTCCAGACCTTAATCCCATAGAAAATCTGTGGAGGGAGCTGAAGGTTCGAGTTGCCAAACGTCAGCCTCGAAACCTTAATGACTTGGAGAAGATCTGCAAAGAGGAGTGGGACAAAATCCCTCCTGAGATGTGTGCAAACCTGGTGGCCAACTACAAGAAACATCTGACCTCTGTGATTTCCAACAAGGGTTTTGCCACCAAATACTAAGTCATGTTTTGCAGAGGGGTCAAATACTTATTTCCCTCATTAAAATGCAATTTATAATATTTTTGACATGCGTTTTTCTGGATCTTTTTTTTTGTTATTCTGTCTCTCACTGTTCAAATAAACCTACCATTAAAATTATAGACTGATCATGTCTTTGTCAGTGGGCAAACGTACAAAATCAGCAGGGGATCAAATACTTTTTTCCCTCACTGTATTTATTAACTAAAGTAAACTAAGTATAATTAACAATGGTGTGTGTAATCAGTAATCAGTAGTGTAAGTGAGTGTTTTGCATGCATACATGTATTAATGCAAGGTGTTGAAAGGTGCCAAAGCAAAAAGCCACAAAAATACCACAACAAAAATCAATCAAGGTGTCTGCATGGAGAGAGACTCCTCAATGAATGTGGAAGAGGTCCATTTATCCTGGGACACACCCAAGCCCAGGTGTTTCCCATGTAGCTGACGACCCTCCCAACTCCGCCCACCAGCATCCTAATAAGGAAACAAGAGCAAAGAGAGAGAATACGGCAGACAGAGTGGGAGGGTCGTCAGAACTGTCATATATATTAGCCCAGTTCTGTATCTCCATCTATTGTGGGTACGACCTGATATATCATGATATACCACAGAGTTCAAAGGTCACAGCCTCTGTCCTGTGTGGCCATGGCCCACTCCCAGAAGTGTGTGAAGGAATACAGTGCCTTGCAAAAGTATTCATCCCCCTTGGCGTTTTTCCTATTTTGTTGCATTACAACCTGTAATTGAAATATATTTTTATTTAGATTTCATGTAATGGAAATAGTCCAAATTGGTGAAGCGAAATGAAAAAAAAATAACTTGCTTAAAAAAAAGTATAACAAAAATAAATAACGGAAAAGTGGTGCGTGCATATGTATTCACCCACTTTGCTATGAAGCCCCTAAATAAGATCTGGTGCAACCAATTACCTTCAGAAGTCACATAATTAGTTAAATAAAGTCCACCTGTGTGCAATCTAAGTGTCACATAATCTGTCACATGATCTCAGTATATACAGTGGGGAGAACAAGTATTTGATACACTGACGATTTTGCAGGTTTTCCTACTTACAAAGCATGTAGATAGAGGTCTGTAATTTTTATCATAGGTACACTTCAACTGTGAGAGACGGAAAATCACATTGTATGATTTTTAAGAAATGAATTTGAATTTTATTGCATGACATAAGTATTTGATCACCTACCAACCAGTAAGAATTCCGGCTCTCACAGACCTGTTCGTTTTTCTTTAAGAAGCCCTTCTGTTCTCCACTCATTACCTGTATTAACTGCACAAACCCCCCAAAAAAACAATTTTAATTGCAGGTTGTAAGGCAACAAAATAGGAAAAATGCCAAGGGGGATGAATACTTCCGCAAGCCACTGTATAAGGTCAACATATCACATGTTAGGTTAGACTTGGTGGCAGAGCACACTGGGGCTCCCAGTGGGCTGCATCTCAATACTCTACAGTGGTCTCCTCTCCTTGTCTTTGTCTCATTTCCTTCATCTGCGCTGATCCAAACAGACAGGGTAGGGGGAAGACATATGGCATAGGCCAGTGGTCACAACCTTTCAAAATGCAAGCTGAGATCTACCACTAAAAAAAATAATACATAACTTAAAAAACATCAGACTATGCAACATTAAACAATTAAAAACAGTTTTGTAGCAATGACGTTTGTGCAGTAGGCCCAATACATTATCAATACATATTGGCTATGCTTGAATTGTTCTTCTTAGACCATTTTGAAATTATATAAAATTCAAAAGGCCCTCACACATCTGAGCTATCTTTGTTGCAGGTGCATGGTAACAGTTGAATAAGATGAGAAAAAAGAAGAAACCCACACACTGCTCTTGCTAGTATCACTGCTCTTTAATAAACTTTACGTATCGGCCTCAAGGCCTTCGCCAGAACCTTTGTGAGTGTTCATAATTTGGACCCTTATGTAGACATTGCTCCACCCACATCCGTTCAATGCATCGAATGGGGTTGGAGTCGAGGGAAAATAAGTAATACATCTGTAAAACCACAATGAGGACATCGACCTATCAAGTACGTTTTCATAAGTCATTGGGTACAGTGCAAGAAAAAACCTTGAGTAATCTGAAGTGGTGGCATTAATTCATGTTCACATTTACAACATAACATGCATGGGCATTTCATCATTAAGACCATTTGGGAATAATGTCTTGCACTGTACCCAATGATTTTATGAAAACTTACTTGATAGGTCGATGTTCTCATTGTGGTTTTACAGACGTGTTTAATACGTTTTATGTACACACTTTATTAGAATACCTATGAAATGCACACTTGCAACCCCATTCGATGCATTGAACGGATGTGGGTGGAGCGACGTCTACATAAGAGTGCAAATTATAAACACTCACAAAAGCTCTGACGAAAGCCTTGAAGCTTAATAAAGAACAGTGATACTAGCAAGAGCAGTGGCTAGAAGGCCGGTGACGACGAACGCCGAAGCCTGCCCGAACAAGGAGAGGAGGCAGCTTCAGAGGAAGTCGTGACAGTACCCCCCCCGTTGACGCGCAGCTCCAGCAGCGCGCTGACACCGGCCTCGGGGACGGCCAGGAGGACGCGGAGCAGGGTGAGCTGGATGGCGACGGTGGAAATCCCGCAATAGGGAGGGATCGAGGATATCCCTCACTGGGACCCAGCACCGCTCCCTGGACCATACCCCTCCCACTCCACGAGGTACTGAAGGCCCCCCACCCGACGCCTTGAATCCAGGATGGAACTGACGGAGTACGCCGGGGGGGTGGAGGAACCTCTATGTGGAGATATGGCATCCGAGCATGACAATGTTCTATTTCACACCAAGGCTTGGTGGTTATCGAGGGGGGAGTGTTGGAAAGATTTTTCGCATTGAGAGCGGAACTGTTGTTGTTCACAATGGATGTAAAAAAACAAAATAAAAAAACAGACTGATGACTTTCTGTGTAATGAAAATTAAATGTATCCTTGCCTATGTAACAGACATATTTGGGAAACTGAAAGAACTGAACGCAAGCATGCAGGGGAAATACAAAAACATTATACAGATGAGTGACCGACTCAATGGATTCAGAGGAAAAAAGTCTTATTGGAGAGAGAGTCTTTCAAAAGCGAACCATGCCCCCTTCCCTCGGCTGTGCATGTTTCTAACATAGAACAGCATCAGTAAGTGTCCCATACGAGTGATGACTGCTCACCTCCAACCCTTGGAAGAGCACTTTGGGAGCTACTTTCCAATCCGTTTGACTGTGATCCTGGCTCAGTTGACATGCCGGTAAGTGAAATCGAACAGTTGATCGAGCTGTCATGTGACCGAATGCATTCACAGGTCACTACGGAGGAGTTTTGGTTCCTGACTCAAAGGGAATACCCTGCGGTCTCCCACTGAGCATTAATGCCACCTTCAAAGCAACTGTGAACTCGGAACTGGGAGCTCTGAAATTTCCGACTGAAATTTCCGAACTCGGGGTGAGAACGAGCTCTGACTGGGAAAAATTGTTTTGAACGGTCATCCAACTCGGAATTCCAACTCAGGAATTCGGGCCTCTTTCTAGAGCTCCGACTTTACGACCTGAAGATTACTGACATCATGATTTGACCTTGTATTTTTCAGAGTTCCCAGTTGTCTTGAAAGCACCATCGGTGCCTCTCGTCTGCATTAAACTAAATATCGATCCAGGTTGGATGTGACAGCAGAGATGAGATGCGACCACACCCCCTGACTTTGAGAAGCTCTGACGTGACATGCATCAAGCACACCCAACTCATTAGTGGTGGTGAGATATATTAAGTCAGACTAATTTGCAATTGACTGTCACAGCCCCATATTAAAAGTATGTCATGGTGAGTTGAGAAGTCAATCAGAAATGCTGTTAGTGTTTTTCAATTGACTGCCATAGCCCCAAATAAAAAAGTAAACATTAGCTGTTAATTACAAAAAAATTATCGCATGGTTGGGGTCGCGAGAATTTCCAGATATCAAAATTGGGTCGCAGGCTAAAAAAGTTTTGGAACCCCTAGACTAGACATTGACTGCTGTACAGTTGTGGAGTTTGCTGTGCAAATTCCCCCACTATTTCTTGCTTTCTCTTTCTCTGGTCTCTTTTGTCACTCTTTCACTTCGTGTCTGTGTGTGTGTTATTGTGAGTGTGTTGGTGTAGGAGAGCGGAGGAACATGACGTACGCAGGGCAGTAATAAAGCTGTTTACTGTGAGTGTGTTGGTGTAGGAGAGCGGAGGAACATGACGTACGCAGGGCAGTAATAAAGCTGTTTACTGTGAGTGTGTTGGTGTAGGAGAGCGGAGGAACATGACGTACGCAGGGCAGTAATAAAGCTGTTTACTGTGAGTGTGTTGGTGTAGGAGAGCGGAGGAACATGACGTACGCAGGGCAGTAATAAAGCTGTTTACTGTGAGGGTGAATGGACAGCCAGAGACCCCTCGCTGTGCTGCAATGTCACAACTGCCATCTACACTACCATCTAGCATCCACCCCCTTTACTCTTCTGCCGATTCTACCGTTCCTAGTTCTCTCTTCCGTACCGCCTTCAACCAGCCCACACCCTGGAGGCTAGTTCAGTACAGCACTCACCAATATGCTGAACTGTGCTGTCAGAAGAACTGCTATTCACCACCTATTCACCTGCTATTCACCCGTGTCTTTGTGAGACGCGGTGTGGGTGAACAGATGATCTCCGCATGTGTATTTCCCACCGTAAAGCATGGAGGAGGTGTTATGGTGTGGGGGTTCTTTGCTGGTGACACTGTCTGTGATTTATTTAGAATTCAAGGCACACTTAACCAACATGGCTACCACTGCATTCTGCAGCGATACGCCATCCCATCTGGTTTGGGCTTAGTGGGACTATCAGTTCAGTACAGCACTCACCAATATGCTGAACTGTGCTGTCAGAAGAACTGCTATTCACCACCTATTCACCTGCTATTCACCACTGCTATTCACCCCCCCCAAAAAAGTTAATAATAATCATAACATCAACAACAAAACAGAAGTTCCCAATGTCCATCCCTTTCCGCATTGCAACCCACTACAAGTACTTTGTTTGTTTTTTCCCCCAACCAAACTATCCACCTCCACACACATACACCCTACACACAGCTAGGGCTGGGCGGTATACCGTATTTTATGATATACCGGTATTGATGCACGGACTGGTTTGGGTTTTTACTTTACCTTCTAAAACGGTATTTTAATGTTTGGTTTGTTAAATGTGATACACCACGTGTAACGTCCATTTTTATAGTATACTCCGCTACGTGTCATCTCTCTCCGCTCTCTCTCCAAGCCACTTTTCACACAGACCTAGCCCCGCCCCATGTCACTCAAGGAGCACATTTGTTGTTCCTCGACCACGAGACACTTTCGTTCAGTGTGCACATGTAACAATGTTGATGACAACAATGCTGTTTTCACTTTGCTTCTTAATATAAATCCACTAGCGTTCAATTACAGTATTCGTTTGTGTTTTTTACATCTGCAAACGGCTAGTTTGTCATTTCTTAGCAAGTTGGGCCTAATTCGTGTTAGCCGCTAATGCTAATCGCTAGTTAGCTGGCTAGCTACTGAGTCAGAGCAAACGCAACTAGCTATATAGCCTGCATGTGGTTTGTGCAACATTATCTTCTAAATCAAAGCGGAATACGCAAAGCATGAATATGTTGGCTACATGAAGTAGCTAAGAGAACATGAACTGTAGCCAAAGATAATAGGGTCCCCTAGGAAACACTTATCAACACTTTGGTTCCTACCCTGTCACAATAACTCCTCCCTGGCATTTTCATTCGTTGTCATGCCAAACAACACTGTATTCAAAGTGCCCACTATTCTATTCTATAGAATTAGAATAATCATTCTATTTCCATGATTCCAACAGTTCACCCAAGTGTTTTGCTCTAAATCGCAAGTCAAATCGCAATTGCCACATTTGGTTAAAAATAAGGCCTAGAATGTTTGCCCATATCATGCAGCCATACATGGCAGTGTGGAAATGATCTCAAATAAGTGCAAAAAATGCAGAAATTGATAAATGCAGAACATTATTTTTGGTTGAAGTTAAATTGAACAGTATATAACAATCAGAATGGTGAATGACCCATTGAAATCACTTAGAATGTATTTGTTGCCACTCTGGTCATGCCACTACTCATCAAACTTGTATTATTCAAAAACATAAAATACCGTCATACACACGCACCATACACACACACACACACACATACATACACATACACTACCGATCAAACGTTTTAGAACACCTACTCATTCAAGGGTTTTTCTTTATTTTTACTATTTTCTACATTGTAGAATAATAGTGAAGACATCAAAACTATGAAATAACACATATGGGATCATGTAGTAACCAAAGAAGTGTTATACAAATCAAAATAGATTTGAGATTTGAGATTCTTCAAATAGCCACCCTTCGCCTTGATTACAGCTTTGCACACTCTTGGCATTCTCTCAACCAGCTTCATGAGGTAGTCACCTGGAATGCATTTCAATTAACAGGTGTGCCTTTGTGGAATTTCATTCCTTCTTAATGCGTTTGAGCCAATCAGTTGTGTTGTGACAAGGTAGGGGGTGTATACAGAAGATAACCCTATTTGGTAAAAGACCAAGTGCATATTATGGCAAGAACAGCTCAAATAAGCAAAGAGAAACGACAGTCCATCATTACTTTAAGACATGAAGGTCAGTCAATATGGAAAATGTCAAGAACTTTGAAAGTTTCTTCAAGTGCAGTCACAAAAACCATCAAGCGCTATGATAAAACTGGCTCTCATGATGACCGTCACAGGAATGGAAGACCCAGAGTTACCTCTGCTGCAGACGATACGTTCATTAGAGTTACCAGCCTCAGAAATTGCAGCCCAAATAAATGCTTCACAGAGTTCAAGTAACAGGCACATCTCAACATCAACTGTTCAGAGGAGACTGTGAATCAGGCCTTCATGGTCGAATTACTGCAAAGAAACCACTACTAAAGGACACCAATAAGAAGAAGAGACTTGCTTGGGCCAAGAAACACGAGCAATGGACATTGGAAATATGTCCTTTGGTCTGGATTCCAGAAGATTTCTGGTTCCAACCGCCGTGTCTTTGTGAGACGCGGTGTGGGTGAACGGATGATCTCCGCATGTGTATTTCCCACCGTAAAGCATGGAGGAGGAGGTGTTATGGTGTGGGGGTGCTTTGCTGGTGACACTGTCTGTGACTTATTTAGAATTCAAGGCACACTTAACCAGCATGGCTACCACTGCATTCTGCAGCGATACGCCATCCCATCTGGTTTGGGCTTAGTGGGACTATCATTTGTTTTTCAACAGAACAATGACCCAACACACCTCCAGGCTGTGTAAGGGCTATTTGACCAAGAAGGAGAGTGATGGAGTGCTGCATCAGATGACCTGGCCTCCACAATCCCCCGACCTCAACCCAATTGAGATGGTTTGGGATGAGTCGGACGGCAGAGTGAAGGAAAAGCAGCCAACAAGTGCTCAGCATATGTGGGAACTCCTTCAAGACTGTTGGAAAAGCGTTCCAGGTGAAGCTGGTTGATAGAATGCCAAGAGTGTGCAAAGCTGTCATCAAGGCAAAGGGTGGCTATTTGAAGAATCTCAAATATAAAATATATTTTGATTTGTTCAACACTTTTTTGGTTACTACATGATTCCATATGTGTTATTTCATAGTTTTGATGTCTTCACTATATTGTACAATGTAGAAAATAGTAAGAATAAAGAAAAACCCTTGAATGAGTAGGTGTGTCCAAACTTTTGACCGGTAGTGTACATAAATATATACACACACACACACAGCCTACACACACACAAAGTTTGTTCCTCGGTGGACAGACCTGCAGTATGTACAGTAGCACTGCTCAGTGAATCACTCACGTGACAGGACCCACCTCCACCCATCCATCCATCCATCCCTCCGTCCTCCCCCTTCCTTCGCCGGGGACCCTGATGCAGTCATTAATTCAGCTGTGAATCCTGCTCTTGGGCTCTCAGCCAAGACAGGCGAGGAAGGGAGGGAGGGTTTAAAGGAGAGGAGAAGACTCATTTAGAGTTTGAAGTGATGGAGTAGCAGCAGATAGAGAGATGGAGATAGCGACGGGCGGCTGCCTGCAGCTAGCGGAGCCCTACGGGGGAGTTTAGCTCCACGGTGATAGAAACTTTACTGACAGACGCACAGACAGAGGCCCTAAGCCTAAAGCTTATCTTAACTCCCAAGGCTAGGATGACTAAGGATACCACCTCAGAGATGTGACAGAGGGACAGACAGACACAGAACAGTTGCTTAGTGAGAGTCATTTTGAAATATAACCTTCCTTCTTTCTCCTATAAGGTGATCGCTAATGATGATTGACAACCATTGATTGATAGCCTAGGTGAAAGCAATATGGTGGAAAGATCAAGGAGATCTTAATGAAAGGAAGCAAATACAGTGAGGGAAAAACGTTTTTGATCCCCTGCTGATTTTGTACGTTTGCCCACTGACAAAGACATGATCAGTCCATCATTTTAATGGTAGGTTTATTTGAACAGTAAGAGACAGAATAACAACAAAAAAATCCAGAAAAACGCATGTCAAAAATGTTATAAATTGATTTGCATTTTAATGAGGGAAATAAGTATTTGACCCCTCTGCAAAACATGATTTAGTACTTGGTGGCAAAACCCTTGTTGGCAATCACAGAGGTCAGACGTTTCTTTTAGTTGGCCACCAGGTTTGCACACATCTCAGGAGGGATTTTGTCCCACTCCTCTTTGCAGATCTTCTACAAGTCATTAAGGTTTCGAGCCTGACGTTTGGCAACTCGAACCTTCAGCTCCCTCCACAGATTTTCTATGGGATTAAGGTCTGGAGACTGGCTAGGTCAGTCCAGGACCTTAATGTGCTTCTTTTTGAGCCACTCCTTTGTTGCCTTGGCTGTGTGTTTTGGGTCATTGTCATGCTGGAATACCCACCCACGACCCATTTTCAATGCCCTGGCTGAGGGAAGGAGGTTCTCACCCAAGATTTGATGGTACATGGCGCGGTCCATCGTCCCTTTGATGTGGTGAAGCTGTCCTGTCCCCTTAGCAGAAAAACACCCCCAAAGCATAATGTTTCCACCTCCATGTTTGACGGTGGGGATGGTGTTCTTGTGGTCATAGGCAGCATTCCTCCTTGATTTTGGTCTCATCTGACCACAACACTTTCACCCAGTTCTCCTCTGAATCATTCAGATGTTCATTGGCAAACTTCAGACGGGCCTGGATACAGTGGGGAAAAAAAGTATTTAGTCAGTCACCAATTGTGCAAGTTCTCCCACTTAAAAAGATGAGAGAGGCCTGTAATTTTCATCATAGGTACACGTCAAGTATGACAGACAAAAGGAGGAAAAAAATTCCAGAAAATCACATTGTAGGACTTTTAATGAATTTATTTGCAAATTATGGTGGAAAATAAGTATTTGGTCAATAATAAAAGTTTCTCAATACTTTGTAATATACCCTTTGTTGGCAATGACACAGGTCAAACGTTTTCTGTAAGTCTTCAGAAGGTTTTCACACACTGTTGCTGGTATTTTGGCCCATTCCTCCATGCAGATCTCCTCTAGAGCAGTGATGTTTTAGGGCTGTCGCTGGGCAACACGGACTTTCAACTCCCTCCAAAGATTTTCTATGATGGTTGAGATCTGGAGACTGGCTAGGCCACTCCAGGACCTTGAAATGCTTCTTACGAAGCCACTCCTTCGCTGCCCGGCGGTGTGTTTGGGATCATTGTCATGCTGAAAGACCCAGCCACGTTTCATCTTCAATGCCCTTGCTGATGGAAGGAGGTTTTCACTCAAAATCTCACGATACATGGCCCCATTCATTCTTTCCCTTTACACGGATCAGTTGTCCTGGTCCCTTTGCAGAAAAACAGCCCCAAAGCATGATGTTTCCACCCCCATGCTTCACAGTAGGTATGGTGTTCTTTGGATGCAACTCAGCATTCTTTGTCCTCCAAACACGACTTGAGTTGAGTTTTTACCAAAAAGTTATATTTTGGTTTCATCTGACCATATGACATTCTCCCAATCCTCTTCTGGATCATCCAAATGCACTCTAGCAAACTTCAGACGGGCTGGACATGTACTGGCTTAAGCAGGGGGACACGTCTTGCACTGCAGGATTTGAGTCCCTGGCGGCGTAGTGTGTTACTGATGGTAGGCTTTGTAACTTTGGTCCCAGCTCTCTGCAGGTCATTCACTAGGTCCCCCGTGTGGTTCTGGGATTTTTGCTCACCGTTCTTGTGATCATTTTGACCCCACGGGGTGAGATCTTGCGTGGAGCCCCAGATCGAGGGAGATTATCAGTGGTCTTGTATGTCTTCCATTTCCTAATAATTGCTCCCACAGTTGATTTCTTCAAACCAAGCTGCTTACCTATTGCAGATTCAGTCTTCCCAGCCTGGTGCAGGTCTACAATTTTGTTTCTGGTGTCCTTTGACAGCTATTTGGTCTTGGCCATAGTGGAGTTTGGAGTGTGACTGTTTGAGGTTGTGGACAGGTGTCTTTTATACTGATAACAAGTTCAAACAGGTGCCATTAATACAGGTAACGAGTGGAGGACAGACCGGAGCCTCTTAAAGAAGAAGTTACAGGTCTGTGAGAGACAGAAATCTTGCTTGTTTGTAGGTGACCAAATACTTATTTTCCACCATAATTTGCAAATAAATTCATTAAAAATCCTACAATGTGATTTTCTGGAAAAAAATTCTCAATATTTTGTCTGTCATAGTTGACGTGTACCTATGATGAAAATGACAGGCCTCTCTATCTTTTTTAAGTGGGAGAACTTGCACAATTGGTGGCTGACTAAATACTTTTTTTCCCCACTGTATGTGCTTTCTTGAGCAGGGGGACCTTGCGGGCGCTGCAGGATTTCAGTCCTTGACGGCGTAGTGTGTTACCAATTGTTTTCTTGGTGACTATGGTCCCAGCTGCCTTGAGATCATTGACAAGATCCTCCTGTGTAGTTCTGGGCTGATTCCTCACCGTTCTCATGATCATTGCAACTCCACAAGGTGAGATCTTGCATGGAGCCCCAGGCCGAGGGAGATTGACAGGTCTTTTGTGTTTCTTCCATTTGCGAATAATCGCACCAACTGTTGTCACCTTCTCACCAAGCTGCTTGGCGATGGTCTTGTAGCCCATTCCTGCCTTGTGTAGGTCTACAATCTTGTCCCTGACATCCTTGGAGAGCTCTTTGGTCTTGGCCATGGTGGAGAGTTTGGAATCTGATTGATTGATTGCTTCTGTGGACAGGTGTCTTTTATACAGGTAACAAGCTGAGATTAGGAGCACTCCCTTTAAGAGTGTGCTCCTAATCTCAGCTCGTTACCTGTATAAAAGACACCTGGGAGCCAGAAATCTTTCTGATTGAGAGGGGGTGAAATACTCATTTCCCTCATTAAAATGCAAATCAATTTATAACATTTCTGACATGCGTTTTTCTGGATTTTTTTGTTGTTATTTTGTCTCTCACTGTTCAAATAAACCTACCATTAAAATTATAGACTGATAATTTCTTTGTCAGTGGTCAAACGTACAAAATCAGCAGGGGATCAAATACTTTTTTCCCTCACTGTAAACTATGAAGGATAGAATGAGGGAAGGAAAGGAAGGAAGGATCTGTATACAGCCTGACTGTCTTCTTTCTGTCATTGTTAGGCAGGCCTATTTGAAATTGTTAAAAGCTTATTTCAAGGTTGTCTATTGCTTCCCCAGAAGTCTTTGGGATGTGCATTGCAGATAAAATAAAAATAATATTTTTTATAATTTGCAGTGTACAAATTAGTATAATTGTTCCGGCCCCAACCATCCACTCTGAAAAAAATCTGCCTGCGGCTGAATCTAGTTGCCTGCCCCTGCCCTATGACTCATCACTGCTGAGCTCTCTGCTCCAATCAGCTCCCATCTCTCTCTCTCTCTCTCTCTCTCTCTCTCTCTCTCTCTCTCTGGCAGCTTTCTTCCCTCCGCAAAGTCACACAGTGTTACACAACTTTCCTCAAGGTTGTCAATTGTGAGACTGTGATGTATAAATTGTCTGTGCCTTTCCGAAAAAAAATGGTGTGTGTACAATGTGTCTTTTTTTATATGTTGGTGAGTCTTTCGTGTCTCAGTGTGTGTCTTTGTGCTCCAATGTCTTTGTGGCCACATTCTTCAGATGTCTGACCCCTTTTAAAAGGGGCTTTGAACAAAGGCATCTATTTCTCAGCCTGTGTGAAAAAAACTGGTCTTGAAGAACCGTGCAAGGACAGTCTTTCTCTGCTGCTGTGTAGTTCTTTCTTTCCAAGCATCTATTTCTCTCTAGCCCTCTTGCTCTCTCTCTCTCTCCAGCCCTGGGTTGATGGATGTCTAAACTTTATTCATCTCTGAGCTGTGCAAGGCTTATTTAACCTTGTCAATAATAATGTTGGTGTTCTTCAGTCGACATGAGCTGGATGCTGCTGACACAGGTGTACTAGGTGACAGATGTGATGTAGCACTACAACAACATGAGCTTTTACCCTGGTCTCACTGTAACTCTCTTTGAAGGATTACTTATTTTATTGATGTTTTATCATGGTCAGGTATCTGCAGTTGCAAACATGATTTATTAATTCATACCTCACTCACTCACTCACTTACTCACCCACTCTCCATATCTCCTTATTTCTCTCCTGTAGGGGTGTGTGGTTGTTGTGGGGCTCTGAGGCCACGCTACAAGAGACTGGTGGACAACATCTTCCCAGAGGACCCAGAGGTGAGAGTTCAACTGACACTTCCTGTTTCCTGTGGCCATGCTCTCTACTTCCTGTGACCTTTTTTGTCATTTCAATATTTCTAGTGGTTTCCTCTCCTGGTCTTCTCTCATCTGCACTGATCTGAAAGGACTAGACAGATAGAAGTGAATTCCTGGCAGGCAACCTCTGAATTGCTTTCACCGGTCCTGTCATAATGACAGAATATGAAGGACAATAGACAAGGAAAGAAAGTCACTATTGAGCAATTGAAGATATTCTGCATATGCCATGTCTGTGAAGGAGGATGAATTGAATTAATTCATTTGTGAATATTATAAAAATAGCCCAGTCTACCTGTCAGATCTGTCGCCAGCCACACAGAGACCTAATTTATCTGCTGTGTGTGTGTGTGTGTGTGTGTGTGTGTGTGTGTGTGTGTGTGTGTGTGTGTGCTGCGCTGCATGCCCCAAAAACCAGTCTGTTTCTAATTTGGTGTTCTAAGCTCCCGACACAGAGACTGTAACTAATCTAATCCCCTCACCCAGGGAATAACCCACAGCCCTCTGATAACATTCACTCATTCACACTAACACACTGTGTCTGGAATGTGTGCGTGCGTGCTTGTGTGTGTGTGTGTGAGACTAACCAGAGCTCTCTGATAACATTCACACGGATGCTGTGGAGATAAAAAGTGTGTGTGTGTGTACGTGTGCGAGTCTTAAGTGCACAACCTGAGCCTTCAGATAACATTGAGTCAGGTAGAATAGACCAAAGTCCTGTTAATGTGTTTATCATATAGAGTTATGTATAGCTCTGTCTGGTAATGCCTTTTTAATTTTATCTGTGTATTATTTTCAATACTTTACCACACATTTTATAGTTCAAGCGTTGTAATATACAATGGAGGCAATTCCTGTGAGCAAAGTTCATTTTCTTTTATTGGATCATTACTAGTCTGAATGTAAATGAGCCCCTATCTCACCAGACTCTGTGGATGCTTTTAGTCCTTGTGCCCAGACTGTTTGAGATCGAGGTGGTGTGTACGTGTGAGAGAGTGTGTGTGTGGCCGCATGCTTGTGTTGTGTTGTCGTCTTTTTCTTTTTTTTTGTCACCGTTGGTAACTTAATAACTCAGAGTGTGGTGTTCCACAAGGTTCGATTTTGTGTCCGGTACTGTTCAGTTTAAATATGTTACCCCTTGACAGCATTGATTTTCACTGATATGTAGACGATACACAACTTTACATTTCTGTGTCACCAGAGGATTTTAGCTCCACGGATAAATGATTAGACTGTATTAGTGATTTAAATACTTGGATGGCTCACAACTTCCTCCAGCTAAAGACAAGACCGAGGTACTTATTGTTGGAGCCAAAGCACAGAGAGAGAATCCAGCCGCACATTTTAATTCACGGGCAATAAAGATAAAACACCAGGTAAAAAACCTAGGTGTTATTTTAGATTCTGAACTAAATTTCATTAGGAATGTGACCGAAATAGCTTTTTACCACCTGAGGAACATTGCCAAGGTGCGGCCGTTTCTCTCTCAGGCTAATACAGAAAGACTCATCCATGCTTTTATTACAAGCAGGCTTGACTATTGTAATGCTCTCCTGTCTGGTCTTACCAAGAAAGCCATTGGTCAACTGCAAAACATACAGAATGCTGCAGCACGGGTACTGACCAAGACCAGACGGAGAGCACACATTACACCGGTTTTAAGGTCACTGCACTGGCTGCCTGTGAGTTTTAGAATTAATTTTAAGATTCTTCTATTGGTTTTTAAATCAATCCACAATTGTGCACCCCAATACATGTCAGACATGCTTTTAAGTTATGTACCAAGTAGGTCCCTCAGGTCCTGTGGCACTGGCCTTTTAACTATCCCAAAGCTGAGGACCAAGAGGCATGGAGAGACAGCCTTTAGTTATTATGCCCCCAGCCTCTGGAATAACCTGCTAGAGAACCTGAGGGGGGCTGAAACTGTGGACATATTTAAAAGAACTTAAACACATCTTTTTAGCTTTGCTTTTCCTCAGGGTGCTTTTTAGTTGTTCAGTTTGTGTCATTCTTTTGTTTTTTATCTTATGTTTGTTGTGTAGTAAATATTTCAGCTTTTATTTTCATTGATTTTTTGTGTTTTTTTCCTGTAAAGCACATTGCGTTGCATTCCATGTCTGAAATGTGCTGTATAAATAAAGCTTGATTTGATTTGAGTATATTCATGTCCTGTGGAGACAGTGAACCAAGAACCCAAACCTAACCCCTTTCACCTTCATCCTCCACCTTTCTCTTTCTCGTTAATCCCCCCCTCTCTGTCTGTCTGTAGGACGGGTTGGTGAAGGCTAACATGGAGAAGTTGACGTTCTATGCCCTGTCAGCTCCAGAGAAGCTGGACCGTATCGGGGCCTACCTGTCAGAGAGGCTCTCCAGGGACGTGGCCCGACACCGCTACGGGTGAGCAACACAACAGTTACACCTGAGCCATGGATATACTGCACAGAGATCTGTCAACTGTCGTCCATGTCGGCTCAAAATGCACCATGACTATTATTACTTTCTCATTTGCATTCTAACTTAATGTAATGGTCTTAAGACATATAGTGTGTGGCATAACTACCGTGTCTGTGTGTGTGCGCGTGCATGCGCTTGTGTGTGTTTAGGTACGTGTGTATAGCTATGGAGGCTCTGGACCAGTTGTTGATGGCGTGCCACTGTCAGAGCATCAACCTGTTTGTGGAGAGTTTCCTCAAGATGGTCCGTAAGCTGCTGGAGGCCGACAAACCCAACCTACAGATCCTGGGAACCAACTCTGTGAGTAGAATAGAAGACACCCACCTTGATAAACAACCTGATAATACACACTAGCAGCTGGTTGCAAGGAATCCCAAATAAATATAATTGTAGGTCTATTCTGTAGGAAATAACAACATAATGAAGCAACGGCCGTGTCAATACCAGGTAAATAGCAGATGCCAGACGGTAATGTAAACAGAAAGTGTACATTTTTACCTGGGTGGGGTGGGGGGGGGGGGGTATGCATAGAGAGAGAATGGTTATCTGGTTGATGAGTAGTAGTAGCAGCAGTAGTAGTGGCAGCAGCAGTAGTAGTAGCAGCTATCAGTGTTATCAGACAGGGCTGTCAGAGCAGCAGGGTCAGGAGGGGACAGGAAGGATCAAGGAAATAACATTACCCACAGAGACAGACTCGCCACACTGGCAACGCTGTCTAGTGATACCACGGATTACACACACACTGATACACACACACACTGATACATACACTTATACACACACTAGGGTTGGCCGATTTTACGATTGCATCGTCTATCAACGATGTTTGACAGCCATCGTCGATGGTGACGACATTGTGATGTCACAAACGATGGTTTAGCATATTTGAATTTGACTGCACCTCTGGAGTCTGGTAGCGCGCAGCGCAGGGAGCACACAGCAGGGCGACATGCCATGTGGCCTATTCCCCATTTGCCATAGCCTAAATGTTCAATACACATGAGGTAGTTAGACTAACATAATCCAAGAGAACAATGTAGATTGTAGAAAGAGCTGAGAGCACCAAAGCAGTGCAAAATGTCAGATAGGACCTAACGTGTTTTGTTCCCTCCTCTCAAATGTTGGATGATCATGGGCCTTTTTGAGTCTGGCTTATTGTTTTAAAATCTTGATTTTCCCTTTTTCTCCCCAATCCCCATTCAATTTGAATGTGACTTGTTGGCCTAGGCATAGCCTAATCTTTCATGATCAACCATGGAATGAATCCATAGGCCTAACAGAGTTCCATCTCAGAAAGGTTTTTGCGAATAGCCTAAATAAAAACATACTATAGTAATAATGAGAGAGAGAACAAACATCTGCAAGATAGACTAATCAAATAGGAAGTTTAAACAAACCTGGTACGTTTCTGCTTTACTTCACCAAAGTCTAGGCAAAATAAATTGTGCCATCGGAAAATCCCTCCTTGCAAACCAAACAGCCAATAGTGCCTTCGGAAAGTATTCAGACCCCTTGACTTTTTCCACATTTTGTTACATTACAGCCTTATTCTAAAATGGATTCAATATACAGTGGGGAGAACAAGTATTTGATACACTGCCGATTTTGCAGGTTTTCCTACTTACAAAGTATGTAGAGGTCTGTAATTTTTATCATAGGTACACTTCAACTGTGAGAGACGGAATCTAAAACAAAAATCCAGAAAATCACATTGTATGATTTTTAAGTAATTAATTTGCATTTTATTGCATGACATAAGTATTTGATCACCTACCAACCAGTAAGAATTCCGGCTCTCACGGACCTGTTAGTTTTTCTTTAAGAAGCCCTCCTGTTCTCCACTCATTACCTGTATTAACTGCACCTGTTTGAACTCGTTACCTGTTGTGACGTCACGAGAGGCTACACAGCTTTCAGCGGGATTGCTCAAGTAGTGCAAGGAGACAAGGTTCAAACAAAACAAGGATTTTATTATAGGTCTTGGGAAATTAACGAAAATATAACCAAATTCTGTTCTCTTGTGGCTCTTTAAGGGTTAACAGTTCAGGGATGTCTCTTCCACATCCAAAAACATAATTCTCACTCGCTCAGATAACTTTTCCCCAGCCTTACTGTAGTCCACGTTGCAGCTAGTGGCCAACCCAGCAAAAAGTCCTTCCAAATGTCTCTCACGTATTTCCACAGGTGCATATATCCAAAGGTGAGTATTTCCCAAAGGTAAGTATCTCCAAATCCTTATATTCCTCATGGAAGTGGACGTGCAGCACTCTTGTTCTCCAGAGAGCCCAGGTTGGAGACTGTGTTTCTTCACCCCCCACACACTCCCTCAGTGTGTCTCTTCCCTTCCCAAACCTTCAGCTCATCAGCTCCTGATTTGTTTCAGCTGCGTGGGAAGATTGGCCATAGAGGGGTGGAGTTCCCGACCATACCAGCAGATGGAGCCATAGCTGTCTGGGTTTGCAGCCATCTCAGGGGGATGTAACGTCCCTCCAGGACACAGCCTCTCGTGACATCACACATCCCCCTCCTCGGGACCGACGTCCTCGTCGGGGTAAAGGCAGCGAAGAAGGCATCACGCCGGGAGAGGGCGTCCGCATTGCCGTGGTGCTTGCCAGACTGCTCTCTCTTCAACTCCTCCAACTCTAGGACCAGGGACTCAGCCTCCTGTTGTCTCTCCTTGAGTTTCTTACTGAACGCATCAGCCTTGGTTTTAGCAGAGTTTAGCTTCTGTTGAGCAGCTTTCAGTTCCTTCTCTCTCTCTGCCTCCGCATTCTTCATCTTGTTCTCCAACACCTTGTACTTCTCCTCTGCCTTCTTCTGGACCTCCTTACTCCTGCGCAGGGTCTCCTCACACTCCTCGATGGTCCTGCGCAGCCTCTCCAGCTCCTCCTGTTGCTTAGGGAAGGAGCTCTGTTGGAGTTTAGCCTGGAGGATATCTAACTCTTCTGTCTTCATGTCTAACTGTTGCTTTAACAAACGATACCTCTCAGCGGTCCCCTTCAGACCAGACAGTTCTTTGTCCAGATTCTGTAGCTCCGTCTCTGTGTCGGTCTGAGCACCTGCCATCCCTATCAGAGCCCGGGCGGGAGTGAGTAACTCGGAGGATTGCACCGGAGCCTTCCCAGGATGAGTCTTGCCTCTCCGTTTCCGAGGTACTCGGGTTATCCTCTCCTGAGACTCTCTCCAGAGTGGGTAAAAGGCTGGGCAGTCTCGTCCAATTAGGACAGGGACGGGGAGGGAATCAACCACCCCCGCCGTCGTGTGTATGGTTCCCCGTGTGCTGGTCATTGTAAGTTCAGTAATGGGGTATTCTCTGGTGTCTCCATGGACACAGGAAACTGGGAGGACTTTCCCCGGGGTCAGACACGTTGGGCCCACCAAATCCTTACGCACTAGGGTGGCCCGGCTACCAGAATCCAGTAAGGCCTCCACATCATGGTGATTCACAGTTACCGGGCAGGTGGGGGGTCGATCTGGGCCGCCATCTACGACTCCCAAGAGCGAGGCAAACGGTGTGTGGGTGCTGAGCTGGAGGACTCCGCAGTGGGCATAGGTTCCTCGGCTGGTTTCCCACACTGCCAGGAGATATGTCCCATCTCCCCACACCGGTAACACTGTCGAGTTTCCCCCTCCTGGTATACTCTTCTTGGACCCGCCTGGTTTCTGGCTCCCCCTGGAGCCGGGATAAGTCCTGACGTGGCTGGGTTCGAGACCTTGGGGTCCTTTGGACGGGTTCTTCCCATTTGTGGTGGGGCCGCACTCCTGGGGTCTTTTCGGGAAGCATTCAGCATCTCCGCTGTGGCCTGGTACTTTTCCACAGCTTCCACGGTCAGATCAGCCGTGGTCAAGGCCTGTTGACTGATGAACCGTTTTGCCTCATAAGGCAGGGGGCGCGTAGGTAACGATCCACCACAACGGCCTCCACCACCGCCGCTGCTGTATTCCTCTGCGGATCCAGCCATTTCCTTGCGATTCGGACAAGTTCATGCATCTGCACCCGAGGAGGTTGGTCTGGTTGGAAGGTCCAACTGTGAAAGCGCTGGGCCATACCAAACTTTGTGAGTCCATATCTGCTGAGGATCTCAGACTTCAGGGCATCATAGTCAGTAACCTGGTCAGGGCCCAGGTCCCGGACAGCATTCAGCGATTCCCCGGTTAGAAAGGGGGCTAACAGACCAACCCACTGTTGCTTGGGCCAGGCTTCCCTAGTGGCCGTGGCCTCAAATGCATGCAGGTATGCCTCAATGTCATCGGTAGCTCCCATCTTAGATATAAAGTCACTTGCCTTTATTGGGCGGGTATTTTGGACCACCCTCTGTCTCTGCAACTGCAATTCCTCTGCCTTCAGAAGGTTGGCTTTCTTTTGCTCCTCCAAGAGAGCCACGTTTGCTTGCATCTGGGCTTGCTGGCCAGCAACAAGGGCTTTCAATATGTCCTCCATTTCAGTCGGCGGGGAGCCTACGGCCAACTTGGAAAACTGGGTGATCAAACCTTCGGTATCCTCCTCTGACATGCACTATTAACGCTTGAGCGTGCCTGTATTCTCCACCATCTGTGACGTCACGAGAGGCTACACAGCTTTCAGCGGGATTGCTCAAGTAGTGCAAGGAGACAAGGTTCAAACAAAACAAGGATTTTATTATAGGTCTTGGGAAATTAACGAAAATATAACCAAATTCTGTTCTCTTGTGGCTCTTTAAGGGTTAACAGTTCAGGGATGTCTCTTCCACATCCAAAAACATAATTCTCACTCGCTCAGATAACTTTTCCCCAGCCTTACTGTAGTCCACGTTGCAGCTAGTGGCCAACCCAGCAAAAAGTCCTTCCAAATGTCTCTCACGTATTTCCACAGGTGCATATATCCAAAGGTGAGTATTTCCCAAAGGTAAGTATCTCCAAATCCTTATATTCCTCATGGAAGTGGACGTGCAGCACTCTTGTCCTCCAGAGAGCCCAGGTTGGAGACTGTGTTTCTTCACCCCCACACACTCCCTCAGTGTGTCTCTTCCC
Source organism: Coregonus clupeaformis (assembly GCF_020615455.1). Taxonomy (NCBI): domain Eukaryota; kingdom Metazoa; phylum Chordata; class Actinopteri; order Salmoniformes; family Salmonidae; genus Coregonus; species Coregonus clupeaformis. The sequence continues at coordinate 22,921,590 of NC_059224.1, forward strand.
TTCCCAAACCTTCAGCTCATCAGCTCCTGATTTGTTTCAGCTGCGTGGGAAGATTGGCCATAGAGGGGTGGAGTTCCCGACCATACCAGCAGATGGAGCCATAGCTGTCTGGGTTTGCAGCCATCTCAGGGGGATGTAACGTCCCTCCAGGACACAGCCTCTCGTGACATCACACTGTATAAAAGACACCTGTCCACACACTCAATCAAACAGACTCCAACCTCTCCACAATGGCCAAGACCAGAGAGCTGTGTAAGGACATCAGGGATAAAATTGTAGACCTGCACAAGGCTGGGATGGGCTACAGGACAATAGGCAAGCAGCTTGGTGAGAAGGCAACAACTGTTGGCGCAATTATTAGAAAATGGAAGAAGTTCAAGATGACGGTCAATCACCCTCGGTCTGGGGCTCCATGCAAGATCTCACCTCGTGGGGCATCAATGATCATGAGGAAGGTGAGGGATCAGCCCAGAACTACACGGCAGGACCTGGTCAATGACCTGAAGAGAGCTGGGACCACAGTCTCAAAGAAAACCATTAGTAACACACTACGCAGTCATAGATTAAAATCCTGCAGTGCACGCAAGGTCCCCCTGCTCAAGCCAGCGCATGTCCAGGCCCGTCTGAAGTTTGCCAATGACCATCTGGATTATCCAGAGGAGGAATGGGAGAAGGTCATGTGGTCTGATGAGACAAAAATATAGCTTTTTGGTCTAAACTCCACTCGCCGTGTTTGGAGGAAGAAGAAGGATGAGTACAACCCCAAGAACACCATCCCAACCGTGAAGCATGGAGGTGGAAACATCATTCTTTGGGGATGCTTTTCTGCAAAGGGGACAGGGCGACTGCACCGTATTGAGGGGAGGATGGATGGGGCCATGTATCGCGAGATCTTGACCAACAACCTCCTTCCCTCAGTAAGAGCATTGAAGATGGGTCGTGGCTGGGTATTCCAGCATGACAACGACCCGAAACACACAGCCAGGGCAACTAAGGAGTGGCTCCGTAAGAAGCATCTCAAGGTCCTGGAGTGGCCTAGCCAGTCTCCAGACCTGAACCCAATAGAAAATCTTTGGAGGGAGCTGAAAGTCCGTATTGCCCAGCAACAGCCCCGAAACCTGAAGGATCTGGAGAAGGTCTGTATGGAGGAGTGGGCCAAAATACCTGCTGCAGTGTGTGCAAACCTGGTCAAGACCTACAGGAAACGTATGATCTCTGTAATTGCAAACAAAGGTTTCTGTACCAAATATTAAGTTCTGCTTTTCTGATGTATCAAATACTTATGTCATGCAATAAAATGAAAAATTAATTACTTAAAAATCATACAATGTGATTTTCTGAATTTTTGTTTTAGATTCCGTCTCTCACAGTTGAAGTGTACCTATGATAAAGATTACAGACCTCTACATGCTTTGTAAGTAGGAAAACCTGCAAAATCGGCAGTGTATCAAATACTTGTTCTCCCCACTGTAGGTTACTGTCAATAAAAGTGGCAATAAACGTTACTTTTACAAGTTAAACTCATAAATGAATATTTATAATATTGTCGAAGTGTTTATTAATGTTGTGGAATTGCACAACGGGCAATCGGGCATAAGCTCCCGCAGCAGCACTTTCAATAAGCGGGAACAAAACATTTATGAATGATGAGTCAGTGTCATACTTGTCTCACAAACTACTTTATTTTCATTAGCTTAGAAATTGTGCATTTATATAAATGTCAACAATCAAATAAAACAAATTATTATTTAGCTTATAACATTCTTTATAGCCTAACACTTGAATGAACATTGGCTTAGGCTAAAAATGAATAGGCCTGTTATCCTTAGGCTGTGCCGTGTACCTATTGAACTGTAAAAATCCTAATTATACAATCAGATAAAACTAAAGATTATTTATAACATTCGTTATAACACTTAAACAAATGAAAACTACTCAATATACTGAGCCTAAATCAGTTCAATTCAAATATCCCTTCTATGTATGCAGATTCCTTGTATTTATCTGTGTTTTACATGGACCCTACACATTAGTCTAGACTACATTGCATTGTCATACATGAAATAACAGTGGCAACAGATATCCCAGAGCCCTGGGTACATCACAACCCCGGTGCTATTTTAGCCTCTGCGTCTGGTCCAGGTTACCTGCAGTTGTTTAGCTTGGTTTTTCCATCAGAATGTGTTTAATCAGCCATCTAATTATAAAGTCATCACCACAGGCTGGCTTCAGGAAGGCTTCCCTCTGTTCCGTTCCCAAGAGGGGCACATTGTTTAGTTGTTAATTGGGGAGTGGTGTGAAACAAAATGCCAAAGTGTTAAAGTTGAAATGGTGACATTTCAGTGGCAGTCAAAATCTGTTCTTTGCCTGGCAGTTCAATATGATGCTTTAGTGCTACTATTTTTCCCAGAAATTAATTGCAAAATTCAATTTGGGATTTGGGATTATATTAGAAAGCGGAAGAATATGACGGTTAGTGCCTAGAGACACAGATTTATTGCATTCTTCTCCAGTTGAGATGGAGATTCATATTAATGTACCTCTTTCTCTCCCCCCTCTCTCTCTTTCTCTCTCTCTCCCTCTCTCCCCCTCTCCCTCAGTTTGTGAAGTTTGCCAACATTGAGGAGGACACTCCATCGTATCATCGCAGCTATGACTTCTTTGTGTCGCGCTTCAGCGAGATGTGTCACTCCAGCTACGAGGACCCAGACATCCGCACCAAGTGAGTGGACGTTATACAGACATTATATGGATGTTCTATGGAGGATCAATGGATGTTGCAGATTATTTTTCCATATATAGACATACACTATGTGTTAACCTTTTCACGTGTGAGTTCCAAATATATTTAACGGTCGCCCCAGCCTGAGTTGTTTTATGCGCGTGATGTCAGAATGCACTGACTGTTAAGCCGCGCAATGCACTCACTGTTAAGCCGAGTGCATTCTGAGTGTATTCTGCGCGTGATGTCAGAATGCACTCACTGTTCAAAAATGTGATTGTTACGCAACAGGACAGTTAAGCCGCGCTGCCCTCAAACCAAGACACTGCCTGCTAATTATCTATAGGCTATATTTCAACTTGTCAATTTGAAATGATTTTCTAACAAGTTTTATTTTCTAACAACAGTTTGAATTGAGGTATGTTCCGCCTCCTCATTAATTCGCATAGAAGTAGCCCATTTCACTGTTGCGGCCAATTTGTGTTTGAGGCTTTACTGAACTGGATAAAACTTCTCTCTTCGATGAGAGCCCAAGCACCTCCCCAGTGTTTCCCCAGATCAAGTATGCAGACATTTGCGCAGTCTAGCACAAACTTGTTCCCCCTGGCACATTTTCTGGCTGGTGCTCGTATTGCCTTCATTGTTGTTTTCCTTACAAATAATAACTTTGGACATGTGTGCGTTCCAATCAAAGTAAGTGCCTTATTTTCTATATATCGTGTTGTCGTTTCTACTGTAGCATACCGTATGTATGTATGGAGCGTAATGTATTTACAGTTTTTTTCACGTTTTCATGTGCTGGTGACAAATCATGCATTGCGATTCTTTCATAGATTGTAATGGACACATACAGTGCATTCGGAAAGTATTCAGACCCCTAGACCTTTTCCACATTTTGTTATGTTACAGCCTTATTCTAAAATGGATTACATTGTTTTTTCTCTCATCAATCTACCCCACAATACCAAACTCATCTTGTCTCCTCTTCTTATCTTTAGTTGACTCAACAAAAAAAAACATGGCGGCGCGCACAAACTACCCATCGTTGGATTACTTTTGATTTTTAGAAAGTGTTTTGCTCAATTATTTTGATCAATGGTGAGCTCACCCGTGATGTGATGAATTGTTAATAGTAATTTCTATTAGCTAATTCATATTATGGTTTCTGTCAACAGAGAGTTAGCTAAATATGGCCACTTTTGTCAATCTTTCCTCCGTTAGTGCTAGGACTAATGTAGCCTACATTTTCCGGTTTGGATGATTGTGTTATGCTCTCGCCACTTCTGTGAATGTCCGAACATTGCATCCAAAAATAAACTGGTCACATTCAGGACATAATGTTGTAAGGACTGTGTTTGCAAAATGTTTCTATGAAAAAAACAGGGTTGCCATCTCAGTAGCTGACTGTTGCATCAATCGAAACTGGACGTTCTAAATAAGCTTTCTAATCACACAGGTTTGAGCATACGCTGCAGGGACCACTGTAGAATGATCACACCCATGCGTTGGTACGTGTCAAAGGGTTAAAGCACCCTGTTTGATTAAATAATTAAGACACACAAATGACTCAAGAGGGAGCCAGAGATCAAGATAGCTTAACCAAAAGAAAACCTGTTCCTGACCCCCTCCTCCCGCTGCTGCTGGCCTTCGCAGATTCTGCTGTTATGCTCCTGAACCTTTTCCATTTGGAGTGCCAATTTATCTTACCATTTCTGCTGATCTGCGTGCCAGTTATGATTTTCATATGTACATTTTCGTGGAACAGTTTCATTTAATTGATAATAGTCTTTGTATCTCAAAATCATTGTCATGTGGTTAATCTAAATTCTATCTGAATCTAAATAAAAATTATACAAATATAAAAGTAACTTCTATTGCCAACCATGTAAAAATAGCCTACATAAAGCCAACAAATAAAAACATTGTAGCCTGCAGGAAGACAGTATTCTATAAATCACATTGGCTACGCATGGCCTGTCTGCAATGAACTTGAAACATTGTATCAACTATCAACTGTGTCCGGCCCGAAGCTCCTGCTAGCAAACTTGCAACATTGTATAAAATATTCTGGACCCTCAGTTTCCCGCACCAGTGAGCTAAGCGTACCAGAGAGTCTGTAACACTTTTTTCTTTTTTTGTAAAGCCTTTATTACAGCAAAGACTAAAAACAGTCGCATTCATTTGTGAATGCAATTTCTGAAATGGAACGGTTTAGGCCTATTTATTGTTTATGCTAATTATTAAATGGTCGCCTTGTTATTTTAAAACTTAAATGCTTGATTGCATTTCAAATCGTGAATGACTAGTATGCTGTGTGATGACATGAACAAATAAATGATTGATTGATACAGAAGCCTATATAAGTATTGAAATAGAGGCCTAGGTAAGATCCGGTATTAAGACTAAACAGAAGGCACTCTTAGGCCTACAGCTTGATGGTGGTTATACAAGGCTGCTATACTAAGCCTACTAATGATAATGACATGACTTATTATTATAATAATGATGATGATAATAATAATAGTAATAAAAATGAGAAGGAGATCCAGGAAAAAGGAGGGTTAATAATATTATTATTATTATTATAAATAAAATAAATCAGACAATTTGGAACAGTGTAAACAACAGTGTAAACAACACAAAATAAATTATAAATAATACCAGAGAGGCTGGTCTAATGATAAAAAATGTAAAGCCTTTATTACAGCATAGCAAAGATTAAAAACATTTTGTGAAATTGTTTATCCCACATGTGGTGGCGTGAGGCTTAGTGCTCACGGAATCAGTAGGCAATTAAACAAACACACAAACAGGCTTATTTCTGTAGATATATACACTACCAGTCAAAAGTTTGGACACCTACTCATTCAAGGGTTTTTCTTTATTTTTTATTTTTTTACATTGTAAAATAATAGTGAAGACATAAAAACTATGAAATAACACATATGGAATCATATATTAACCAAAAAAGTGTTAAACAAATCAAAATATATTTGAGATTTGAGATTCTTCAAATAACCACCCTTTGCCTTGATGACAGCTTTGCACACTCTTGGCATTCTCTCAACCAGCTTCATGAGGTAGTCACCTGGAATGCATTTCAATTAACAGGTGTGCCTTCTTAAAAGTTAATTTGTGGAATTTCTTTCCTTCTTAATGTGTTTGAGCCAATCAGTTGTGTTGTGACAAGGTAGGGGGGTATACAGAAGATAGCCCTATTTAGTAAAAGATCAAGTCCATATTATGGCAAGAACAGCTCAAATAAGCAAAGCGAAACGACAGTCCATCATTACTTTAAGACATGAAGTGCAGTCGCAAAAACCATCAAGCGCTATGATGAAACTGGCTCTCATGAGGACTGCCACAGGAATGGAAGACCCAAAGTTCCCATAGGGCGGCGCACAATTGGCCCAGCGTCGTCCGGGTTTGGCCGGTGTAGGCCATCATTGTAAATAATAATTTGTTCTTCACTAACTTGCCTAGTTAAAAAAGGTTAAATAAAATAAAATAAAAAGAGTTACCTCTGCTGCAGAGGATAAGTTCGTTAGAGTTATCAGCCTCAGAAATTGCAGCCCAAATAAATGCTTCACAAAGTTCAAGTCACAGACACATTTCAACATCAACTGTTCAGAGGAGACTGTGTGAATCAGGCCTTCATGGTCGAATTGCTGCAAAGAAACCACTACTAAAGGACACCAATAAGAAGAAGAGACCTGCTTGGGCCAAGAAACACAAGCAATGGACATTAGACCTGTGGAAATGTGTCCTTTGGTCTGGAGTCCAAATTGGAGATTTTTGGTTCCAACCGCTGTGTCTTCGTGAGACGCAGTGTGGGTGAACGGATGATCTACGCATGTGTAGTTCCCACTGTAAAGCATGGAGGGGGAGGTGTTATGGTGTGGGGGTGCTTTGCTGGTGACACTGTCAGTGATTTATTTAGAATTCAAGGCACACTTAACCAGCATGGCTACCACAGCATTCTGCAGCGATACGCCATCCCATCTGGTTTGGGCTTAGTCATTTGTTTTTCAACAGGACAATGACCCAACACACCTCCAGGCAGTGTAAGGGCTATTTTACCAAGAAGGAGAGTGATGGAGTGCTGCATCAGATGACCTGGCCTCCACAATCCCCCGACCTCAACCCAATTGAGATGGTTTGGGATGAGTCGGACGGCAGAGTGAAGGAAAAGCAGCCAACAAGTGCTCAGCATATGTGGGAACTCCTTCAAGACTGTTGGAAAAGCATTCCAGGTGAAGCTGGTTGAGAGAATGCCAAGAGTGTGCAAAGCTGTCATCAAGGCAAAGGGTGGCTATTTGAAGAATCTCAAATATAAAATATATTTTGATTTGTTTAACACTTTTTTGGTTACTACATGATTCCATTTGTGTTATTTCATAGTTTTGATGTCTTCACTATTATTCTACAATGTAGAAAATAGTAAAAAATAAAGAAAAGCCCTTGAATGAGTAGGTGTGTCCAAACTTTTGACTGGTATATATACTGACAAAAATATAAACGCAACGTGTAAAGTGTTGGGCCCATGTTTCATGAGCTGAAATAAAAGATCGTTGTTCCATACACCAATGTTCCATACACACAAAAGGCTTATTTCTCTCAAGTTTTGTGCACGATTTTGTTTACATCCCTGTTAGTGAGCATTTCTCCTTTGCCAAGATAATCCATCTACCTGACAGGTGTGGCATATCAAGAAGCTGATTAAACAGCATTATCATTACACAGGTGCCCCTTGTGCTGGGTACAATAAAAGGCCACTCTTAAATGTACAGTTTTGTCACACAACACAATGCCACAGATGTCTACATTTTGAGGGAGCGCGCAATTGGCATGCTGACTGCAGGAATGTCCACCAGAGCTGGTGCCAGAGAATTTAATGTTAATTTCTCTACCATAAGTCTCCTCCAACGTCGTTTTAGAGAATTTGGCAGTGCGTCCAACCGGCCTCACAACCGCAGACCACGTGTAACAACGCCAGCCCAGGACCTCCACATCCGGCTTCTTCACCTGCGGGATCATCTGAGACCAACTACCCGGACAGCTGATGAAACGGAGGATTATTTCTGTCTGTAATAAAGCCCTTTTGTGGGGAAAAACTCATTCTGATTGGTTGGGCCTGGCTCCCCAGTGGGTGGGCCTATGCCCACCCATGGCTTCTTAGACTGATGGACTGTGCCAATCAGACAGGTGTCTTGTACACCATAATAATAATAATTATTATATATTTTTTCTACTGCTCGACTAAAGAGGTCTCGGTCGACCAATAGCCTATCAACCAAACAATCGACCAGTCAACTAAATGGTGTCACGCCCTGGCTCTGGGGACACTTGTATGTTGAGCCAGGGTGTGAGTTTCCTTTGTGTATGCTAGTTGGTGTATTTCTATGTTGGCCAGAGTGGTTCTCAATCAGAGGCAACGAGTGTCAGCTGTTGCTGGTTGCCTCTGATTGGGAACCATATTTAGACAGGCTGTTTTCCCACAGTGGTTTTGGGATCTTGTTCCAGTGTGGTTTGTGTTAGACCGTGGACGTCACGTTATCGTTTTGTTGTTTTGTTCGTGTAATCACTAATAAAAGAGTATGTTCGCCTTCAACGCTGCGCCTTGGTCCTCCTCTGTTCCCGACGATCGTGACAGAAGATCCCACCAAGACTGGACCAAGCAGCGTGTCCAGGAGCCATCGCCAGGGAGATCTCTAGCGGATCTCCTTCGCCTCCTCGACTGGGTCAAGCCGTGTGAGGAAGAGAGGGGCTTGACTTGGAAGCAGAAGGGCGAAAGGCTGGCGAGAGATATGGAGACCTGGTCCACGGGTAGGAGAGAAGCCCAGATTTTTTTTAGGGGGGGGCTCACGCCGTGGACGACGGGGCAGCAGGAGACCACGATAGAGCGGCCCAGCGGGTTGGCAGAGGAGGCCGCCAGGTTACGGGGGCCACTGGTCAAAGAGGGGAAGGAAGGTGTAGAGGCACGGCGAGAGGTACTGGGGTGTGTTACCAGTCCGGTCCGGCCCGTTCCTGATCCCTGCGTAGGGCCAGTGGTGTGTGTCCCCAGTACGGTCCGGTCTGTTCCTGTCCCTTGCACCGAGCCTGTGGTGCGTGTCGCCAGCCCGGCCCGGCCTGTTCCTGCTCCCCGCACCAAGCCAATGGTGCGCGTCGCCAGCCCGGCCCGGCCTGTTCCTGCTCCCCGCACCAAGCCAATGGTGCGCGTCGCCAGCCCGGCCCGGCCTGTTCCTGCTCCCCGCACCAAGCCAATGGTGCGCGTCACCAGCCCGGCCCGGCCTGTTCCTGCTCCCCGCACCAAGCCAAGGGTGCGCGTCGCCAGCCCAGCCCGGCCTGTTCCTGCTCCCCGCACCAAGCCAATGGTGCGCGTCGCCAGCCCGGCCCGGCCTGTTCCTGCTCCCCGCACCAAGCCAATGGTGCGCGTCGCCAGCCCGGTCCGGCCCTCTCCTGCTCCCCGCACCAAGCCTATGGTGCGCGTCGCCAGCCCGGCCCGGCCTGTTCCTGCTCCCCGCACCAAGCCAATGGTGCGCATCGCCAGCCCGGTCCGGCCCTCTCCTGCTCCCCGCACCAAGCCTATGGTGAGCGTCGCCAGCCCGGTCCGGTCCGTTCCTGCTCCCCGCACCAAGTCAGTGGTGTGCGTCGTCAGTCCGGCACAGCCCGTGCCTGTTCCACCGGTGTCTGGTCCGGCACCGGTCAGCTGCTCCACGCCGGAGCTAGAGCAATCCGCTCCACCAGTGTTCAGTTCAGCTCCGGTCAGCAGGGCCAGACCGGACCAGGGGTACTTTGGGGGGTTAGAGAGGGAGTGGGGATCATGCCCGGAGCCGGATCCGCCGCCAAGGCGGAGTGCCCACCCGGTCCCTCCCCTGTGGTATTTGGTTGGCGCGGTCGGAGTCCGCGCCTTTAGGGGGGGGTACTGTCACGCCCTGGCTCTGGGGACACTTGTATGTTGAGCCAGGGTGTGAGTTTCCTTTGTGTATGCTAGTTGGTGTATTTCTATGTTGGCCAGAGTGGTTCTCAATCAGAGGCAACGAGTGTCAGCTGTTGCTGGTTGCCTCTGATTGGGAACCATATTTAGACAGGCTGTTTTCCCACAGTGGTTTTGGGATCTTGTTCCAGTGTGGTTTGTGTTAGACCGTGGACGTCACGTTATCGTTTTGTTGTTTTGTTCGTGTAATCACTAATAAGAGTATGTTCGCCTTCAACGCTGCGCCTTGGTCCTCCTCTGTTCCCGACGATCGTGACAAATGGGGTCAGCCCTAGAGGAACTATTTGTCATTCTCAATAGATTCTAAAAACAGAGTTTGTTTACTTGCTGTTTGAGGTGAAGAAAAAATTACTTTGAGAAGCTCCACAGCTTATTTGTGGTGGTGAGTTAAGACAATCAGAAATACTATCAGACATCCCCAAATGGACACATTTATAGACTTACATTTGCGTACAGACCAGGTAGCCTAGGCATACTTCTATATGTGTAATCAGGTGCGTGTCCTTACAGTATGAAAAAGTACAAATAAGTAAAATTGTGCACTCACTCTGGAAAAGAGCATCTGCTAAATTACAAAAATGTTAAATGTAAATGTTTTCAACATTGACAGGAGTGCTCCAAACAAAGGACAATGAATATATTGACAAAACTCATAAATGGAATGAAATAAACCAAAACTTGTTTCTCACAAGTGTAGCATAGGTTGTGAGCTCTGAAAACGTGTCCACTCCGACAATGAGAACGGTAAATGACTGTAATAATAATATATTGAATGCATTAACAGAAATTGTAGAATACAAATTATGGGAATTAATGGTAAATGTTAGCTACTACTGGTGATATATGTGATGGGGAATTGACACTAACAATCAAAGGGCAAACAATTCACACTAAGTTATGAAACCATGAATGCGCATGAAATGGCGGGAGAGAGATGTGCCTTGTGCATCTTAGCCCCACTCCTCTTCTTCTCGGACCATGGCATCCCCGCGGCCCCCTCAATGGATTAGTCTGCGAATCAGACAGGTGTCTCGTGTGCCTTGAAAAACTGCTTGACTAAAGAAATCTCGGTTGACCAACAGCCTATCGACCAAACAATCGACCAGTCGACTAAATGGGATCAGCCGTATTGTAGATATTGCGCTATGTACCAGTACTGTCTTATACTTGATTACTTTGTTTCAAATCTTCTTGATGGGGAGAGTGTTGATTTAAGATTAAATTATCCCCGATTAATATCAAGACTGACTGATTGGTTGGTTGATTCATTAATTTGTCCCCTCTCTCTCCTCTATAGGATCCGTATGGCTGGTATAAATGGTCTGCAGGGGGTTGTGAGGAAGACGGTGAATGATGACCTACAGTCTAACATCTGGGACCCCCAGCACATGGACAAGATCGTCCCCTCACTGCTCTTCAACCTGCAGAGTGGAGAGGGCACTGAGAGGTGAGAGGTCAATGTTAGGGGTTATCAAGAGGCTAGCGGTCAGGGGCAGGGTCATTAGTAACAGTTTCCTTGGTAGTTCATTATATTAGAAAACTACAAAGAGGTCATTGAGAGGTTGTAGAGAAGTGACAGCCTGACAGGCAGACATATGTCTATGATCAAATAGCCCATCCATGTTGTGAACAAGAGGTTAGAAAGTCCAGGCCTACAAGGACTAGAGTATAGTTGCTGTGGAGGGGTCATTGTAGCTGTGAGTGGGTGCGCATGCGTGCTTGTCCAGGTCAGGTTGTGTTTGTGTTGACACTGCCAGCCAGCTGTTATCCACTCATCTGTGATTGATGTCACTGACAGTCTCAAGGCCATGTCTTCAGCACTGCATCCAAGGACAAACAGAGTGAACGTGGGAGGGGGAGAGAGCTGGAGGGATGAAGAGATATAGAGGGATGGGGAGGGAGAGGAATGGAGGAAGAGAAGATGAGAGAAATACAGAGGTAGGTAATGATTGACTCAAAGTGATAAAGAAAGATGGAGAAAGACTGAATTAGAGTGCTATAAATAAATAAATACATCTTCAATACTGAGGGAGCGAATGAGTCAGGGAGAGAAAAAGAGGGGGCAATGTGGCAGAGATGCTGAAAGAGGGAGAGGTGGATGGAGAGGGTAGTGTGGAGCCAGACAGCCTCCATCCAGTTTTTGGCAGGTCTCCACATGCACTGAACCACTCTGACGTCAATGAGTGAGTGAGTGAGTGAGTGAGAGAGTGAGAGAGAGAGAGAACCTAGTCCATCTCCTTCTGTTCCTAAGGCCTCAGTAGATCAGTCAGTCCCCTGTCTGGTCCTGCTGTGTCCTCATATAGCTCTCCTGCTGAACTCTCTATATTATCACTGGCCATAGACAACAGCAGTAGCACTGGGACTATGATACTGGCTAATAACTATTATTACTGGCCACAGACAACAGCAGTAGGGCTTAGAGCTTGGACGATAAACCGAAAATTATCGATACCGACTGAACCAACCATTTATCGCAGCCATTTTACTGAAATCGATAATCACGATAAATCAAATAAAAATTTATTTGTCACATGCACCGAATACAACAAATGTAGACTTTACCGTGAAATGTTTACCTACGAGCCCTTTCCTAGCAATGCAGTTAAAAAGTAACAAAATTAACAAATAGATCAAAAGAAAATAGTAACACAATAAAATAACAATAACGAGGCTATATACAAGGAGTACCGAGGCTGAGTCGGTGTACTTGGGTATGAGGTAGTTGGGGTGATTGATTGAAGTACTATGTACATGTAGGTAGGGGGTGAAAAGCAGAAAGTCTGTGTAGCCATTTAATAAACTGATCAGCAGTCTTATGGCTTTGGGGTAGAAGCTGTTCAGGAGCCTTTTGGTCCCAGACTTGGTGCTCCAGTACAGCTTGCCATGTGGTAGCAGAGAGAACAGACTGTGACTTGGGTGGCTGGAGTCTTTGACAATTTTTAGGGCCTTCCTCTGACACCGCATGGTATAGATGTCCTGGATGGCAGGGTGCTTGGCCCTAATGATGTACTTGGCCGTACGCACTACCCTCTGTAGCGCCTTGTGGTCGAATTCCGAGCAGTTGCCATACCAAGCGGGGATGCAGCCAGTGAAGATGCATTTTGAGGATCTGAGGGCCCATGCCAAACCTTTTCAGCCTCCTGATGGGGAAGAGGCTTTATCGTGCCCTCTTCACGACTGTGTTGATGTGTTTGCACCATGATGTGGACACCGAGGAACATGAAGCTCTCGACCGTCTCCACTACAGCCCTGTCGATGTGAATGCGGGCGTGCTCGCCCCTCCAGTTCCTGTAGTCCACGATCAGCTCCTTTGTCTTGCTGATGTTGAGGGAGTGGTTGTTGTCCTGGCACCACACTGCCAAGTCACTGACCTCCTCCCTGTAGGCTGTTTCATCGTCGTCGGTGATCAGGCCTACCACCGTTGTGTCGTCAGCAAACTTAATGATGGTTTTGGAGTTGTGTGCGGTCACGCAGTCGTGGGGGGTTCCAGTGTTGAGGGTCAGCGTGGTGAATGTGTTGTTGCCTACCCTTACCACCTGGGGGAGTCCCGTCAGAAGGTCCAGTATCCAGTTGCAGAGGGAGGTGTTTAGTCCCAGGGTCCTTAGCTTAGTGATGAGCTTGGAGGGCACTATGGTGTTGAACACTGAGCTTTAGTCAATGAACAGCATTCTCACATAGGTGTTCCTTTTGTCCAGGTGGGAAAGGGCAGTGTGGAGCGCAATAGAGATTGCGTCATCTGTGTAGCCTTTACTAGAGGAATGTGACGTTTCAAATAAAATAAGTCTGCTAATATGGACTATTGCTAACAGGACAATTGTTAGTTACAACATTCAAAGTAGCTAGTAGTAGTGGTTTTAAGGGAAATATGAAAAAGTTACCGGTGCACATTTATGTTATACATTTATCGTTCAATTTATTGGTATCGTGAAAATTCAGTCAGTTTATCGTGATATCTATTTTTGTCCTTATCGGCCAACTCTAGTATGGCTGCAGGGGCTAGCAGACTAGCTAATTAACTTATAAACTGTGGTTATGTCTTACTCTGATCATTTATTGTAAAGGCAGAAAATAGGTCTCCCACAAAAAAGAGATTGTCCTCTCAGGGGACTTGCAGGGTAAATAAATACAGGGGAATGTGAGGACATAATTAGAGACATTTATCTTGTCACTCAGTGATTGTTTTTAACCTTTACTTGTTGTTAAGGAAATGCTAGGCTTATTGAAAGGTCACTGATACTAATCTGCTGTGTACCTTCTCTTGGTGTATCCATTGGTTCATTAATGGTGAGAATATATAGAATTTTCTTCTCATTACCTACAATTGAATTGATGAAAATGCTGCTAACCATGTGTTGTGGCAGAATTTGTTTTGATTCATTACCAAGTGTATGTTTGATATCTAATATTTTCTGGGGGGTTTAATGTAAGAGCATTGCTGTTAATGAGGGAGTTATGTAAGGGACCCATACAGAGACAGGAAGTCCCATGACCTCTTCTTCAGTGGTGCTGGTGGCGGGAGGGGGGCGAGAAGAAAGGCGTCTGTGGTTAATAAATTATCTTATTGGAGGACCACCTGATGCCAGGTGTGGTAGAGAGTAGAATAGAACAGAGCAGAGTGGCGCTAAGCTGAGGAGAATGCTTTACTATGTATAAGACTAAGGAAAGCCTGGGCCCGAGAGAGAGAGGAGGGAGAAGAGGACTTCAATGCAAATTATACAAATGTATAGTATGCACAGTTGCACACACATACACACAAGCACATTAGCACTTTATGCTCACACACACTCTCACTCTCTTTCACATTCACGTGTACACACACACACACATATACACAGTCACCACTTCAAGTGTAGTCACCACAAACACTCTATCTTCATTACAAGCAAGCAACAGAGAGGGAAAAGTACCTCAGGCAGATATACGCCAGCAATTGATTTTTATGTGTGTGTCGAAAGCGTGTGAAAGTGTTTTCGTTGACTCAAATATATTTCTGCTCCTCTCTTACTCCTTCTCTACCTGTCTCCTTCCTTCGTCCTACCTTCTTCACCCTCTGTGTCTCTCTCTCTCTCAATCGCCCTTCGTCCTTTCACCCTCCCTTCCTCTCTCTCTCTGTCTTTCCAGCCGCTCCCCCTCTCCCCTGCAGGCGTCGGAGAAAGAGAAGGAGAGTCCGGCGGAGCTGACGGAGCGCTGTTTCAGAGAGCTGCTGGGACGGGCCGCCTACGGCAACATCAAGAACGCTGTCACACCAGTACTCATGTGAGACCTGCTCCCCCTGTGTTTTAGTGGACTAGTGCTGTGTTTTAGTGGACTAGTGCTGTGGACTAGTGCTGTGCATTAGTGGACTAGTGCTGTGTATTAGTGGACTAGTGCTGTGCATTAGTGGACTAGTGCTGTGTATTAGTGGACTAGTGCTGTGGACTAGTGCTGTGTATTAGTGGACTAGTGCTGTGTATTAGTGGACTAGTGCTGTGTATTAGTGGACTAGTGCTGTGTATTAGTGGACTAGTGCTGTGTATTAGTGGACTAGTGCTGTGTATTAGTGGACTAGTGCTGTGGACTAGTGCTGTGTATTAGTGGACTAGTGCTGTGTATTAGTGGACTAGTGCTGTGGACTAGTGGACTAGTGCTGTGTATTAGTGGACTAGTGCTGTGTATTAATGGCCTAGTGCTGTGGACTAGTGGACAAGTGCTGTGTTTTAGTGGACTAGTGCTGTGGACTAGTGGACAAGTGCTGTGTTTTAGTGGACTAGTGCTGTGGACAAGTGCTGTGTTTTACATTTACATTTACGTCATTTAGCAAACGCTCTTATCCAGAGCGACTTACAAATTGGTGCATTCACCTTATAGCCAGTGGGATAACCACTTTACAATATTTTTTTGTTGTTGTTTGTTTTTTATTTTATTTATTTTTTAAGGGGGTGGGGTAAGGGGGGGTAGAAGGATTACTTTATCCTATCCCAGGTATTCCTTAAAGAGGTGGGGTTTCAAGTGTCTCCGGAAGGTGGTGAGTGACTCCGCTGTCCTGGCGTCGTGAGGGAGCTTGTTCCACCATTGGGGTACCAGAGCAGCGAACAGTTTTGACTGGGCTGAGCGGGAACTGTGCTTCCGCAGAGGTAGGGGGGCCAGCAGGCCAGAGGTGGATGAACGCAATGCCCTCGTTTGGGTGTAGGGACTGATCAGAGCCTGAAGGTACGGAGGTGCCGTTCCCTCACAGCTCCGTAGGCAAGCACCATGGTCTTGTAGCAGATGCGAGCTTCAACTGGAAGCCAGTGGAGTATGCGGAGGAGCGGGGTGACGTGAGAGAACTTGGGAAGGTTGAACACCAGACGGGCTGCGGCATTCTGGATGAGTTGTAGGGGTTTAATGGCACAGGCAGGGAGCCCAGCCAACAGCGAGTTGCAGTAATCCAGACGGGAGATGACAAGTGCCTGGATTA
The DNA here is from genome assembly GCF_020615455.1 of Coregonus clupeaformis. Taxonomy (NCBI): domain Eukaryota; kingdom Metazoa; phylum Chordata; class Actinopteri; order Salmoniformes; family Salmonidae; genus Coregonus; species Coregonus clupeaformis. The sequence continues at coordinate 22,937,745 of NC_059224.1, forward strand.
GGACCTGTGCCGCTTCCCGTGTAAGGCAGGGTCGTACTCTCCGAATGTTGTAGAGCATGAACCTACAGGATCGGGTCACCACCTTGATGTTAGCGGAGAACGACAGGGTGTTGTCTAGGGTCACGCCAAGGCTCTTCGCACTCTGGGAGGAGGACACAACAGAGTTGTCAACCGTGATGGCGAGATCATGGAACGGGCAGTCCTTCCCCGGGAGGAAGAGCAGCTCCGTCTTGCCGAGGTTCAGCTTGAGGTGGTGATCCGTCATCCACACTGATATGTCTGCCAGACATGCAGAGATGCGATTCGCCACCTGGTTATCAGAAGGGGGAAAGGAGAAGATTAGTTGTGTGTCGTCTGCGTAGCAATGATAGGAGAGGCCATGTGAGGATATGACAGAGCCAAGTGACTTGGTGTATAGTGAGAATAGGAGAGGGCCTAGAACTGAGCCCTGGGGGACACCAGTAGTGAGAGCACGTGGTGCGGAGACAGATTCTCGCCACGCCACTTGGTAGGAGCGACCGGTCAGGTAGGACGCAATCCAAGAGTGAGCCGCGCCGGAGATGCCCAACTCGGAGAGGGTGGAGAGGAGGATCTGATGGTTCACAGTATCAAAGGCAGCAGACAGGTCTAGAAGGACAAGAGCAGAGGAGAGAGAGTTAGCTTTAGCAGTGCGGAGAGCCTCCGTGACACAGAGAAGAGCAGTCTCAGTTGAATGACCAGTCTTGAAACCTGACTGGTTTGGATCAAGAAGGTAATTCTGAGAGAGATAGCAAGAAAGTTGGCTAAAGACGGCACGCTCAAGAGTTTTGGAGAGAAAAGAAAGAAGGGATACTGGTCTGTAGTTGTTGACATCAGAGGGATCGAGTGTTGTTTTTTTTCGCTCACTTGAAGACGGAAGGGACATAGCCAGCGGTCAAGGATGAGTTGATGAGCGAGGTGAGGTAAGGGAGAAGGTCACCGGAGATGGTCTGGAGAAGAGAGGAGGAGATAGGGTCAAGCGGGCAGGTTGTTGGGCGGCCGGCCGTCACAGGTCGCAAGATTTCATCTGGAGAGAGAGGGGAGAAAGAAGTCAAAGCATAGGGTAGGGCAGTGTGAGCAGGACCAGCAGTGTCATTTGACTTAACAAACGAGGATCGGATGTCGTCAACCTTCTTTTCAAAATGGTTGACGAAGTCATCCACAGAGAGGGAGGAGGGGGGGAGGGGGATGAGGATTCAGCAGGGAGGAGAAGGTGGCAAAGAGCTTCCTAGGGTTAGAGGCAGATGCTTGGAATTTAGAGTGGTAGAAAGTGGCTTTAGTAGCAGAAACAGATGAAGAAAATGTAGAGAGGAGGGAGTGAAAAGATGCTAGGTCCGCAGGGAGTCTAGTTTTCCTCCATTTCCACTCGGCTGCCTGGAGCCCTGTTTTGTGAGCTTGCAATGAGTCGTCAAGCCACGGAGCAGGAGGGGAGGACCGAGCCGGCCGGGAGGATAGTGGACATAGAGAGTCAAAGGATGCAGAAAGGGAGGAGAGGAGGGTTGAGGAGGCAGAATCAGGAGATTGGAGGGAGAAGGATTGAGCAGAGGGAAGAGATGATAGGATGGAAGAGGAGAGAGTAGCGGGAGAGAGAGAGCGAAGGTTGTGACGGCGCATTACCATCTGAGTAGGGGCAGAGTGAGTAGTGTTGGAGGAGAGCGAGAGAGAAAAGGATACAAAGTAGTGGTCGGAGACATGGAGGGGAGTTGCAGTGAGATTAGTAGAAGAACAGCATCTAGTAAAGATGAGGTCAAGCGTATTGCCTGCCTTGTGAGTAGGGGGGGACGGTGAGAGGGTGAGGTCAAAAGAGGAGAGGATTGGAAAGGAGGAGGCAGAGAGAAATGAGTCAAAGGTAGACGTAGGGAGGTTGAAGTCACCCAGAACTGTCAGGGGTGAGCCATCCTCAGGAAAGGAACTTATCAAGGCGTCAAGCTCATTGATGAACTCTCCAAGGGAACCTGGAGGGCGATAAATGACAAGGATGTTAAGCTTGAATGGGCTAGTGACTGTGACAGCATGGAATTCAAATGAGGAGATAGACAGATGGGTCAGGGGAAAAAGAGAGAATGTCCACTTGGGAGAGATGAGGATTCCTGTGCCACCACCCCGCTGACCAGATGCTCTCGGGGTATGCGAGAACACATGGTCAGACGAGGAGAGAGCAGTAGGAATAGCAGTGTTTTCAGTGGTAATCCATGTTTCCGTCAGCGCCAAGAAGTCGAGGGACTGGAGGGTAGCATAGGCTGAGATGAACTCTGCCTTGTTGGCCGCAGAACGGCAGTTCCAGAGGCTGCCGGAGACCTGGAACTCCACGTGGGGGGTGCGTGCAGGGACCACCAGGTTAGAGGGGCAGCAGCCATGCGGTGTGAGGCGTTTGTATAGCCTGTGCGGAGAGGAGAGAACAGGGATAGACAGAGGCATAGTTGACAGGCTACAGAAAATGGCTACAATAATGCAAAGGAGATCGGAATGAAATGAACTAAACATCTGGGAAAGAGGGGGGCCTCCCTCACTTACGTTTCACTGAAACACCCAAATATAACTCTCCCAACTTCCACCTCAGAAACTATAATTGTTGTAAACTACAGCGGTTCAATGTTTTCTAGGAATAGACTAACTTAGTTTATTCAGCTAGCTAACTTGGTACAGTATTCTTCCGTGAAAACCGTCCAGGGCACCTAGTCATATGACGCCACAGCCAACTAGCATGCCGGACTCCAACAACACAGTTTAGCACCAATACTCGGCCACAACAAACCACCAGTGTGTCAACACGCCAAGCAGATAATTCGTGTCCTTGTCTAACGTTGTGGGTTAGTCCCGACAGCTTGAGCGAGTCCGTCGTTAGTGGACTAGTGCTTTGTTTTAGTGGACTAGTGCAGGGTATTGCTGTCACATTGTGACTAAGATCCAGCCTGGGTCTGTGGGGAATGTTCTGTCATCAGCCAGTTCTCTCACTTTTTGTCTGTCTCTCTCTCTTTCTGTCTGTCTTTCTCCTGTCTGTAACTTTCATGGTTACTCTTTCTGTCTCTCTCTCTCTGTCTGTCTGTCTTTCTCCTGTCTGTAACTTTCATGGTTACTCTTTCTGTCTCTCTCTCTCTTTCTGTCTGTCTTTCTCCTGTCTGTAACTTTCATGGTTACTCTTTCTCTCTCTCTCTCTCTCTCTCTCTCTCTCTCTCTCTCTCTCTCTCTCTCTCTCTCTCTCTCTCTCTCTCTCTCTCTCTCTCTCTCTCTCTCTCTCTCTCTCTCTCTCTCTCTCTCTCTCTCTCTCTCTCTCTCTCTCTCTCTCTGTCTGTCTTTCTCCTGTCTGTAACTTTCATGGTTACTCTTTCTGTCTCTCTCTCTCTGTCTGTCTGTCTTTCTCCTGTCTGTAACTTTCATGGTTACTCTTTCTGTCTCCTCTCTCCTCCAATCTCTCTTGCTCCTTTTGTTTTTCTCTTGATTTGATGGATGCCACATTGAAGCTCTGTCTGTACAGTGAGTTCACTTTTTAATTGTACAATCAATGCTTGCTATAAATCTCTATTTTATGTCTCTTCTCTGTCTCTCTCTCTCTCTCCCTCTCACTCGTTCTCTCACTCCAGGCACTTAGATAACCACTCTCTGTGGGAGGGGAAGACCTTTGCAGTCCGCTGCTTTAAGATCATCATGTACTCTATCCAGGTGAGTCACCTCCACTCTATTGCTCACTCTCTCCATTCCTTCCTTCCTACCGCCCTATCTCTCCCCTCTCTCTCCCTCCCTCTCTATTTGGCAGCTGTTACCTGGGGCTGATCAAATAGCAGGTAAGTCAGTCAACCTAAAGTCCTTTTTCTATCCTCCACCAGCTCTTAGAACAACCTTATATTTTCACCCCAATTCAACTGAAATCCCAGTTAGAGTTCTCTCTCCCACTCTCTGTGTTGCTTTAATGTGTGTTTTTATACTGACCCAATAGTGGTTTGAAATTCATTCTCTCTCTCTCTCCCTCTTTCGCTCTCTCTCGCTCTCTATCTCGTTCTCTCCCTCTCTCCCCCTCCTCCAGTCTCAGCACTCTCACCTGGTCATCCAGCAGCTGCTAGGTCACCTGGATGCCAACAGTAAGAATTCAGCCACAGTGCGTGCTGGGATAGTGGAGGTCCTCCTGGAGGCTGCTGCAATCGCTTCCAGCGGCTCTGTGGGTGGGTACAAAGAGGTCTGCCGTACACACACGTACAGATGCACGTATTTGCACGCACGCGCGCACACACACACACATACACCTTGTCCTGGCTTGCGTGTCCAGATCACATTTTCTTCACACTTCATTCAGTATTATAATCTGTCCACCAGAGAGAGGTGTGTTATCATTGAAAATGTCTATCTACTGAAGTAGGGGTTCTTTCTCTAATGAAGTTTGTGTGTGTGTCTTTCTCAGGCCCCACGGTGTTGGAGGTGTTTAACACTCTGCTGAGGCAGCTGCGTCTCAGTGTGGACTACGAGCTGACCGGCTCCTACGACGCCAGCGGAAACATTGGCACCAAGATCATCAAAACACATGAGGAGAGACAGCTACAGGAGGCCGTTATCAGGACCATTGGTCAGTCTCTGTGTGTGTGATTGTCTACTCACACACACACACTAGATTTGCAGCCAGTCTCTCCTTAAAGGAAAATTCCACCCAAAAACGATATTTTGGTATTTGTTTCATTAGTCCATTGCTGATGTTTTGCATGTCAGCAATCACATTTTCAAGATGTATAGCTACCAAAAGATAGTTTTGGGGTGGAATTTTCCTTTAAGGAGAGACTGGCTGCAAATCTAGTTTGTGTGTGTGTGTGTGTGTGTGTATAACATACTAATTAAATGACAATTTAATGAACTGACAAGGAAGAAAATTATGCCTTCAATTGATGTCCTGCTTGACTTTCATTTGAACTGTTTGTAACTCTCCAGGGTCATTTGCGAACACCCTCCCTACATACCAGCGCTCCGAGGTCATGCTCTTCATTATGGGCAAGATTCCTGTACCAGGGGTACACCCTACACTCACCAACGCAGGCTCCGGGTGAGGGCACACACACACACACACACACACACACACACACACACACACACTCTCACACTTTCCTGACAACTTCTTTTTTATTTAAAGGGGTTGTGAAGGGACCAGGATGATCCAGATCATGCTGCTGAAGTCGCTGGTTCAGGTGAGACATGGAATTAACATTAGAGACTTCTCACATTCAATCAGTAGTCACCAAACTCTGTGTTCATGTGCAGATTTCTGTCAAGTGGCCCACATCAATCTTCCTCTTTCTTAATTTAAATCTGTCTTTCTCCATTACCCCATCCCCCTTCCACCCCCCCCCCCCGCCTCTCTCCCCTCCCCACGCTCTCTCTCCTCCCTCCCCCCAGGTGACGACAGGGTTCCAGACCACCAACATGCTGACGGCGCTGCCCAACTCGTTCCTGGAGCCGCTGCTGTCCTTCTCTCTGATGGAGGACCCGGAGGTCAGACTGCTGGTGCTCACCATACTCCTCAGTGTTATAGACAGACACGACAACACACCCAAGTTCTCTAGCATCAGGTCAGAACACGCCTCAGGCCAAGCTCTTTATTGTGCGACTCTTTCACTTTTTCTCTCATTTGCTTCCACCCGATCTATCTTTATTTCTGCCCCTCAGACCCTCTCTCCATCCCTTCTCCCTCTCCTTCCTTCTCTTCCTCTCTCCCCTTCTCTCTATCCCTCTGTGCTTATCTTTCACTCTCACTGTCAGTCTTCCGTCTCTTTTTGACTCTACCATCCCTTCTCTCTCTCTGTCACTATCATTATTTTCTCTGGCTTGTACTTGTCATTTTGAGGCATATCTTATCTTCTTGACCTCCTTACAGAAGCACTGCGCTATGCTTTCACTCTCTCTGTATCTGTCCATATAATAATGCTAGTCTCCTGTCTCCTCCTACAGCATTATATCAGATATCTCTGTTCTCAAACTGAAAGTGGACAAATGCTCTCGACAGGACAACCTTTTCATGAAGAAGGTAAACCTCTCTATCACCATCTCTCTCCATCTTCCTCTGTCTCTCTCTCTCTCTCTCGCCATCTCTGTGTGCCACTCCCTCCTGCCTCACTTCCCTCTCTTTCTATATTTCACAGCATGCACAGCAGTTGTACCGCCACATCTACTTGGCGTGTAAGGAGCAGAGCAGCGGTCCGCAGCACTTTGAGACGCTCTACACCCTTCTGGCCCTCATCAGCATGGAACTGGCCAACGAAGAGGTGGTGGTGGACCTCATCAGACTGGCCCTGGCCCTGCAGGTACACACACACACACACACACAAACACACATGAGCGCACACGTACACGCACATACTCGTAACTACACACACACGCACTCACACTTAAGCCTCCCAGGACCAAGGTTATCAGTGTGATCTCTCTCTCTCCTGTAGGAATTGGCTCAGACCAACGAGGAGTCTCTGTCAGTGTATAACCGCTGTGCTGTCCATGCCCTCTCTGCTGCCTACCTCAACCTCATCTGTCAACTTACCACCGTCCCCACCTTCTGCCAGCACATACACGAGGTACCTGTGTGCATCAGACCACTCTCTGCCTGCAATGTGCATTAACATCTATAACTACACTAATGAATGACTTGTGTGTTGCTCACTCCCTCCCAGGTGATTGAGATGAGACAGAAGGAGGTGCCCTTCCTTCTCCCTGAGGACATCTTCATAGAAAACCCCAAGTAGGTTTACATCAGTTTGATATTTGTTAAGATTGGTATAGGTAAAGCAGTGTTTCCCCTAGGTTTTTTGTCAGCAGTGGTGGCAAGGGTATTGGGGGGAGGGAAGGGGGTGTCATTGCTACTAGCATTAGCACAATGACATGCTAGCTTTCCCCATAGACTTCCAGTCATTGAGCCAACAACTATCCAATTAAAAACGCGTCTCGGCAGAAATATATACAGTGAGGGGAAAAAAGTATTTGATCCCCTGCTGATTTTGTACGTTTGCCCACTGACAAAGACATGATCAGTCGATAATTTTAATGGTAGGTTTATTTGAGCAGTGAGAGGCAGAATAACAACAAAAAAATGTTATAAATAGATTTGCATTTTAATGAGGGAAATAAGTATCACAGAGGTCAGATGTTTCTTGTAGTTGACCACCAGGTTTGCACACATCTCAGGAGGGATTTTGTTCCACTCCTCTTTGCAGATCTTCTGCAAGTCATTAAGGTTTCGAGGCTGACGTTTGGCAACTCGAACCTTCAGCTCCCTCCACAGATTTTCTATGGGATTAAGGTCTGGAGACTGGCTAGGCCACTCCAGGACCTTAATGTGCTTCTTCTTGAGCCACTCCTTTGTTGCCTTGGCCGTGTGTTTTGGGTCATTGTCATGCTGGAATACCCATCCACGACCCATTTTCAATGCCCTGGCTGAGGGAAGGATGTTCTCACCCAAGATTTGACGGATTTGACAGATTCTCTTCTGTCAAAGAATCTGTCCATCGTCCCTTTGATGCGGTAAAGTTGTCCTGTCCCCTTAGCAGAAAAACACCCCCAAAGCATAATGTTTCCACCTCCATGTTTGACGGTGGGGATGGTGTTCTTGGGGTCATAGGCAGCATTCCTCCTCCTCCAAACATGGCGAGTTGAGTTGATGCCAAATAAATCAATTTTGGTCTCATCTGACCACAACACTTTCACCCAGTTCTCCTCTGAATCATTCAGATGTTCATTGGCAAACTTCAGACGGCCCTGTATATGTGCTTTCTTGAGCAGGGGGACCTTGCGGGCGCTGCAGGATTTCAGTCCTTCACGGCGTAGTGTGTTACCAATTGTTTTCTTGGTGACTATGGTCCCAGCTGCCTTGAGATCATTGACAAGATCCTCCCGTGTAGTTCTGGGCTGATTCCTCACCGTTCTCATGATTATTGCAACTCCATGAGGTGAGATCTTGCATGGAGCCCCAGGCCGAGGGAGATTGACAGGTCTTTTGTGTTTCTTCCATTTGCGAATAATCGCACCAACTGTTGTCATCTTCTCACCAAGCTGCTTGGCGATGGTCTTGTAACCCATTCCAGCCTTGTGTAGGTCTACAATCTTGTCCCTGACATCCTTGGAGAGCTCTTTGGTCTTGGCCATGGTGGAGAGTTTGCAATTACATTTACATTTACGTCATTTAGCAGACGCTCTTATCCAGAGCAACTTACAAATTGGTGCATTCACCTTATAGCCAGTGGGATAACCACTTTTTTTTGTTCAATATTTTTTTCCGTTTTTTTCGTTTTTCTTTTTTTTTGGGGGGGGGGTGGGGGGTGGTGGGTTGGGGTAAGGGAGGGGTAGAAGGATTACTTTATCCTATACCAGGTATTCCTTAAAGAGGTGGGGTTTCAAATGTCTCCGGAAGGTGGTGAGTGACTCCGCTGTCCTGGCGTCGTGAGGGAGCTTGTTCCACCATTGGGGTGCCAGAGCAGCGAACAGTTTTGACTGGGCTGAGCGGGAACTATGCTTCCGCAGAGGAAGGGGAGCCAGCAGGCCAGAGGTGGATGAACGCAATGCCCTCGTTACATTTTTGACATGCGTTTTTCTGGATTTTGTTGTTGTTATTCTGTCTCTCATTGTTCAAATAAACCTACCATTAAAATTATAGACTGATCATTTCTTTGTCAGTGGGCAAACATACAAAATCAGCAGGGGCTCAAATACTTTTTTCCCTCAATGTATATATACAGTTGAAGTCGGAAGTTTACATACACTTAGGTTGGAGTCATTAAAACTTGTTTTTCAACCACTCCACAAATTTCTTGTTAACAAACTATAGTTTTGGCAAGTCGGTTAGGACATCTACTTTGTGCATGACACAAGTAATTTTTCCAACAATTGTTTACAGACAGATTATTTCACTTATAATTCACTGTATCACAATTCCAGTGGGTCAGAAGTTTACATACACTAAATTGACTGTGCCTTTAAACAAAAGGGGATGCCTTGCAAGCCGAAGAACACCGTCCCAACCGTGAAGCACGGGGGTGGCAGCATCATGCTGTCGGGGTGCTTTGCTGCAGGAGGGACTAGTGCACTTCACAAAATAGATGGCATCATGAGGAAGGAAATGTATGTGGATATATTGAAGCAACATCTCAAGACATCAGTCAGGAAGTTAAAGCTTGGTCGCAAATGGGTCTTCCAAATGGACAATGACCCCAAGCATTCTTCCAAAGTTGTGGCAAAATAGCTTAAGGACAACAAAGTCAAGGTATTGGAGTGGCCATCACAAAGCCCTGACCTCAATCCTATAGAAAAGTTGTGGGCAGAACTGAAAGTGTGTGCGAGCAAGGAGGCCTACAAACCTGACTCAGTTACACCAGCTCTGTCAGGAGGAATGGGCCAAAATTCACACAATTTATTGTGGGAAGCTTGTGGAAGGCTACCTGCAACGTTTGACCCAAGTTAAACAATTTAAAGGCAATGCTACCAAATACTAATTGAGTGTATGTAAACTTCTGACCCACTGGGAATGTGATGAAAGAAATAAAAGCTGATATAAATCATTCTCTCTACTATTATTCTGACATTTCACATTCTTAAAATAAAGTGGTGATCCTAACTGACCTATGACAGGGAATGTTTACTAGGATTAAATGTCAGGAATTGTGAAAAACTAGGTTTAAATGTATTTGGCTAAGGTGTATGTAAACTTCCGACTTCAACTGTATATATATACATCATATTTTTTGCAGCGGTGGCAACAGTTTAGCAGTAGTGGGGGAAACACTGGGGGGAAAACACACATTATAGGGAAAACACTGGGTAAAGCTGATCATGGGGCAGTGCTTAGGCCAAAAGAAGACAACCCTGGAAATGAAGTGCCACAGTACAGAGGAACAAGACTGTGATTATCTAATGTTTTCTATCCCATGGGGGATAGCGCAAGGACACCGTCATGCAACAAAGTCAATATTTGTCCAATCCGTCATGATTTATGTGGTCTAACAGGCCCAATGTGGTTACTAAAATTTGATTTGGATATATATGGCTGTTTTCGCTGCAAGGTGTCCCTTTTTGGGTTTAGAAAAAGTGTCTGCTAAATGCTAATTCCCGTTCGTACAAGCTAGCCATATAAAAATCGGTGGTGGTAGTTGAAGCCATTTTTAAGTGTAATGCAGTTGATTGGTGATGATGACATGAACATATATTGGGGGTTGACTTCCACACAAGCACTTAGATTCTTACCCCAACAAAGTGTGAAAAAATAATTTTGATGGCCGGTAATGAGGAGTTTCTGTATCTATTCCCCATGTGTGCATGGTGTTTCCATGGCATTTCCATTGTTTTGGTCGAACTCTTACCTGATATATCGCTGCTAGGGGACAGTACAGCTAAAATAGTGGTCTTTAGATTAATATAATGCTAATATATGTGTATACATATATCAGCTGGTAGAGCACGGCGCTTGTAACGCCAAGGTAGTGGGTTCGATCCCCGGGACCACCCATACACAAAAATGTATGCATGCATGACTGTAAGTCGCTTTGGATAAAAGCGTCTGCTAAATGGCATATTATTATTATTATTATTATTATTATAACATGCAACATGCAACAATTTCAACGATTTTACTGAGTTACAGTTCATAGGAAATCAGTCAATTGAAATAAATTCATAAGGCTTAATCTATGGATTTCACATGACTGGGAAGGGGCTCAAAACTTGAGACATCTGTGGCATTGTGTTGTGTGTCAAAACTGCACATTTTAGAGTGGACTTTTATTGTCCCAAGCACAATGTGCACCTGTGTAATGATCATGCTGTTTAATCAGCTTATTGATATGCCACACCTGTCAGGTGGATGGATTATCTTGGCAAAGGAGAAATGCTCACTAACAGGGATGTAAACAAATGTGTGCACAAAATCTGAGATAAATAATTTCTGGGATCTTTTATTTCAGCTCATGAAACATGGGACTAACACATGTTGTGTTTATATTTTTGTTCAGTGTATATACAGTATATATAGATATGGTTCGTTCTACTAAAAGAGTGCCTTTTGCGTCCCTTTGATATTTTAAGTAGAAATGTTGCCCCAATATTGCACCCTGTGTAACTTTTAGGAAGATTTTAACCCACTTAACCCCACAATTTCTCCAAGTTTTCACCATCATTGTAACGCCCTAGTTATATTCAAATCAAATCAAATTGTATTTGTCACAACAGGTGTAGACCTTACCGTGAAACGCTTACTTACAAGCCCGTAACCAACAATGCAGTTAAGAAAATAAGAGTTAAGAAAATTACTAAATAAACTAAAGTAAAAAAAGAAACAATAAAATAACAATAACAAGGCTATAAACAGGGGGTACCGGTACCGAGTCAATGTGTGGGGGTACAGGTTAGTCGAGGTAATATGTACATGTAGGTAGGGGTAAAGTGACTATGCATAGATAATAAACAGTGAGTAACAGCAGTCTTATGGCTTCAGGGTTGAATCTGTTAAGGAGCCTTTTGGACCTAGACTTGGCGCTCCGGTACCGCTTGCCTTGCGGTAGCAGAGAGAACAGTCTATGACTTGGGTGGCTGGAGTCTTTGAAAAAATGTTGGGCCTTCCTCTGACACCGCCTAGTATATAGGTCCTGGATGGCAGGAAGCTTGGCCCCAGTGATGTACCGGGCTGTACGCACTACCCTTTGTAGCGCCTTACGGTTGGATGCCGAGCAGTTGCCATACCAGGCGGTGATGCAACCGGTCAGGATGCTCTTGATGGTGCAGCTGTAGAACATTTTGAGGATCTGGGGACCCATGCCAAATCTTTTCAGTCTCCTGAGGGGGAATAGGCGTTGTCGTGCCCTCTTCACGACTGTCTTGGTGTGTTTGGACCATCATAGTTTGTTGGTGATGTGGACACCAAGGAACTTGAAGCTCTCTACCCGCTCCACTACAGCCCCGTTGATGTGAATGGGGGCGTGTTCAGCCCTCCTTTTCCTGTAGTCCACGATCAGCTCTTTTTTCTTGCTCACGTTTGTTGCGTTGACAAAGCAATTTCTGAAGATTATTATTTATTTAGTGTGATTAGTGATTCATCTACGTCTACAGTGTCTTCAGAAAGTATTCACACCATTTGACTTTTCCCACATTTTGTTTTGTTACAGCCTGAATTTTAAATGGATTAAATCGCGATTTTGTATCACTGGCCTACACACAACACCCCATATTGTAGAAGTGGAATATGTTTTTAGAATTGTACAAATTAATAAAAAATTAATAGCTGAAATGTTCTTAGTCAGGTTTTCAACCCCTTTGTTATGGCAAATCTGAAAGCAGACATTGAATATCCCTTTGAGTATGGTAAAGTTAGTAATTACACTTTGGATGGTGTATCAATACACCCAGACACTACAAAGATATAGGCGTCCTTCCTAACTCCGTTGCCTGAGAGGAAGGAAACCACTCAGGGATTTCACCATGAGGCCAATGGTGACTTTAAAACAGTTACAGAGTTTAATGGCTGTGATAGGAGAAAACTGAGGATGGATCAGCAACATTGTAGTTACTCCACAATACTAACCTAAATGACAGAGTGAAAAGAAGGAAGCCTGTACAGAATGAAAATATTCCAAAACATGCATCCTGTTTGCAATAAGGCACTAAAGTAAAACTGCAGAACATTTGGCAAAGAAATGTCCTGAATACAAAGTGTTATGTTTGGTGCAAATCCAGCACAACACATCACTGAGTACTAGTACTAGCACCCAAAAAAAATATATGTTTTCACTTTGTCATTATGGGGTATTGTGTGTAGATGGGTGAGAATTATTATGTTTTTTTTTTTTAAATTGACAAAATGTGGAATAAGTCAAGGGGTATGAATACTTTCTGAAGGCACTGTATGTTATTATAGTATAGGTCTCTAGTTCTTACTGTGGGTCTCAGTGTTAGTGCTGAGCGATTAACCCGAAATGTTAGTTATTTTGGGTTTTTTAAACAACTAATTGACCGACATCGGTTCAATTATTTGAATTACATTTCATTCAGTTTTTTTCTGCAAGCTCAATGCAGACATTGCACAGTTTCTCTAGAGATAAATCAGATCCAGATTGAACTGTGCGATGTAATAGGGAGTTGTAGTTTCCAACAGGCCAATATTCCACGTAGTTTATCACATAAAACATGGTAATTAACTACAATGACCGTAATCCATTGTGCGTCTACTTGTCTGGTCTGTGTTTCTTTTATGCCTGCTACGGAAGAAACAGAAGAATGCGCGATCGTGAGGGGATATAGAGAGCAGCTGTTGCTCTGCGAGGTATCTCTACCTGAAAATACATGATCATAAAAGTATGCCTTATTTACTTTGAAGAACAACAAAATAGTGAATTTGTCAGACAGCATAGGCAGCAGCTCTATATAGATGAGATGAAGACTTGGAATGAAATAATAAAGTAATCAATTAAAACAAATGTAATTGTCACGATCGTCATAAGCAACGGACCAAGGCGCAGCATGATATGCGTACATCTTTTAATGAGTACTTTATACACTACAAAAAAACAACAAAACGATACGTGAAGTCCTAAGGTTAACAAAACACAAACCTCTCCGGAACAAGATCCCACAAATGACAAGTGCACAACAGGCTGCCTAAGTATGGTTCCCAATCAGAGACAACGAGCCACAGCTGTCCCTAATTGGGAACCACCCCGGCCAACAAAGAAACACATAAACTAGAACATAGAAAACGAAACATAGAACCTAACACCCAGAAACTAACAGATAGAAACTAACACCCTGGCTCAACATATAAAAGTCCCCAGAGACAGGGCGTGACAGTACCCCCCAAAGGCGCGGACTGTGACCGCGCCAACTAAACCCAACAGGGGAGGGGCCGGGTGTGACCACCACCCTCTAACTAACCCCCCGTAGCGCCCCTGGTCTGGTCCCGCTGGCTGGAGCTGGACTGGACATCGGTGGAGCGGATTGCTTAGGCTCCGGTGTGGAGCAGCTGACCGGTACCTGACCAGACACTGGTGAAACAGGCACGGGCTGTGCCGGACTGACGACGCGCACCACAGGCTTGGTGCGGGGAGCAGGAATGGGCCGGACCGGGCTGACGACGCGCACCACTGGCCTGGTGCGGGAGCAGGAACGGGCCGGACCGGGCTGGCGACGCGCACCACTGGCTTGGTGCGGGGGCAGGAACGGGCCGGACCGGGCTGACGACGCCGCACCACTGGCTTGTGCGGGGAGCAGGAACGGGCCGGACCGGGCTGGCGACGCGCACCACTGGCTTGGTGCGGGGAGCAGGAACAGGCCGGACCGGGCTGGCGACGCGCACCACAGGCTTGGTGCGAGGGGCAGGAACAGGCCGGGCCGGGCTGGCGACGCGCACCACAGGCTTGGTGCGAGGGGCAGGAACATGCCGGGCCGGGCTGGCGACGCGCATCACAGGCTTGGTGCGAGGGACAGGAACATGCCGGGCCGGGCTGGCGACGCGCATCACAGGCTTGGTGCGAGGGACAGGAACAGGCCGGACCATACTGGGAACACACACCACTGGCCTTGTGCAGGGATCAGGAACAGGCCGGACCGGACTGGTAACACACCCCAGTACCTCTCGCCGTGCCTCTACACTCTCCTTCCCTCTAATGACCAATGGCCCCCGTAACCTGGTGGCCTTCTCTCCTAGTCCACAATCTCGCCCTGTAGCTGCCTCCAGCAGCCCCGTCGTCCATGCCGTGTGCCCCCCCCCAAAAAAATTATAGGGGTTGCCTCTTGCGTGTCCGACGTCGGCACTGTTGGCGCCGCTGCTCCTCTTTATGGCGCGCCTCCACCGTCTCCTCCCACGGACGGCGATCCATTCCGGCCTGGATTTCCTCCCAAGTCCAGGATCCCTGCCCGTCCAAGATCTCCTCCCAAGTCCAGGCTTTCTGCTCCTGGACACGCTGCTTGGTCCTGTTATGGTGGGATCTTCTGTCACGATCGTCGTAAGCAACGGATCAAGGCGCAGCGTGATATGCGTACATCTTTTAATGAGTACTTTATACACTACAAAAAAAAAAAAAAACGATACGTTTACATTTACATTTACATTTTAGTCATTTAGCAGACGCTCTTATCCAGAGCGACTTACAGTTAGTGAATATATATATATATTTTTTATACTGGCCCCCCGTGGGAATCGAACCCACAACCCTGGCGTTGCAAACGCCATGCTCTATCAACTGAGCTACATCCCTGCCGGCCATTCCCTCCCCTACCCTGGACGACGCTGGGCCAATTGTGCGCCGCCCATGAGTCTCCCGGTCGCGGCCGGCTGCGACAGAGCCTGGATTCGAACCAGGATCTCTGAAGTCCTAAGGTTAACAAAACACAAACCTCTCCGGAACAAGATCCCACAAATGACAAGTGCACAACAGGCTGCCTAAGTATGGTTCCCAATCGGAGACAACGAGCCACAGCTGTCTCTAATTGGGAACCACCCCGGCCAACATAGAAACACATAAACAAGAACATAGAAAACGAAACATAGAACCTAACACCCAGAAACTAACAGATAGAAACGAACACCCTGGCTCAACATATAAAAGTCCCCAGAGCCAGGGCGTGACAGTAATATACCCAACAACTGAAATATTTTAGTAAAGTAATGTGATTTTTAAAAATTGTTTTATTCTGTGTTACAGCATTCAACCCAAATAATCGAACCCCCCCCCCCAATTTTTTTTTTTTTAAATATTTTTTAATAAATCACAATTTTTTCGAACCGAACTGACCTCAAAATGCACTAATCGCTCAGCACTACTCAGTGAACAAGAGTAGTAGTCTGGGTTCTTGCTCTTCCCACAGCCCTCTTCCCTCTAGTGCTCTTTCCATTAGAAAGAAACTTCACTTATAATTCATGAAGCATTCAGCCACGTTCAGTCAGTCAACACAGCTTTTAACAGACCTTCCTTCCTTTTCGGCTCAACCCGAAAATCCTTTTAGTGACGCATTTAAAGAGAGTTATTCTGAGTTCTGTTTGTGTCTGTGAGTGCATGCTCTTTGCTGTTTGTCGCTCTGTGAACTTCCTCAAGGCTTTTGTGAACTCTCTACAGATGAAAGCGGTGCAGCTTATGGATGTAGGGTTACTTTCCTCCATATATTGCTTTCATACTTCATCTCCCCAGTCTTATAAGATGTGGAGTAAATAAGATCTGGATATGGAGGAAATGGAGAGGTCTCCTCCCGTCCTGTCCTTCTCTTATCTTCCTTCTGTCTTTCCATGTCTTCTGTCTCCGTCCTGTCCCTCTCTTCTTTCATCTCTCTTCTCCCCCATCTCTCTTACGGTTTGTCTTCTGTCTCTGTGCTCTCCGTCTGTTCTTTCCCCTCTCCCAGGCTCCCTGCCTCTCTGGAGAAGTTGGAGGGGGATGTTCTGTTCCAGCAGTCTAAGATCACGGAAGTCCTGGGGGGCAGCGGCTACAACACAGACAGACTGGCCACACTCTACATCCCTCAGTTCACAGGTAACACACACCTTTCAACATGCACAAGAACATGTGCTTAACTCTTACTAAGATCAGTAGCTTCAATAAGGAGGGGTGATGAGGAGTAATCCAACTAAAATGGTTAACCTTTCAAACAGCAATGCATGCAGCCTGTGTTTTGAGCCATGCCTGTAGAGTGTGGTGAATGGAAATAGAGGTGAATTGCACCTCTTCTACAATGCACTTGAGTAAATAGTGTGTACTGTACCTACGTCATTGGGTGACCACTTTGTTGTTGATTGAATCCCAGATTGCCCCTTTAATCCCAAGTCATTGTACTCATCGTGGGTCATTGTTCAGCTAAGTTGTTGTGCTCTTTCTCTAGACGAGGACCGTCTGTCCAAGAGGAAGAGCATTGGAGAGACCATCTCACTACAGGTGGAGGTGGAGTCTAGGAACAGCCCAGAGAAAGAGGAGGTAAGGAGAAACACAAACACGTGCACACCAAAAATGTCCCCCAGCTCTTCCGTCCCTCACTCTCTCTCTCATTCTACAGAGGACTCCAGCAGAGGAGATCACATTTGAAACTCTGAAAAACGCCATCGGTAAGTACCCATCAGCGCTGTATCACTCATGAGTCATTTGGTCAGGCACCAGGACATTCAGTTAGCAGACAGTGTTCTATTGGACCATTATCAATCTGTCCCTCCAAGGACATAGTGATTGTATCAGCGGTACAACAATACTGAAGTGTGTGTGTCTCCTCAGTGGACAGTGTGGGGATGGAGGAGCAGGAGAGAGAGCGCAGAAGGCAGGTGGTGGAGAAGTTCCAGAAGGCCCCCTTCGAGGAGATCGCTGCCCACTGCGGTGCCAGGGTAAACCCCCATGTTTAAAGAACCAAAATTCTGCGGTTGCATGATTTGAATATCACTGTTGAGTTTTTCAATCCATTGTCTTACTTGCATATTTTTTATTTTGTGGCTTCATCTGATGTGCACATTCTAAATCTGACTCTGACGCTGGTCTCTGCTTGTTCTTTACAGGCCACATTGCTGCAGAGCAAACTCAATCAGATCTTTGAGATCACAATCAGGTAAGAAACAAGAAGAATAGAAAGAACAGTCCATACAAAAGCTATGATGATGTAATTCCCACTTTAGAAGTGTTCAGAAACATCTTATCTACTAACTGGAGAAATTTTATTTCTAAGTGATCATTCACCATTCAGTTCCTTATGGGCAAAACGTAACCCAAAACAAACTGCAAATGCATCCATTGAGTTTGTAGTGTCACAAGCTTGATGTACACTACCGTTCAAAAGTTTGGGGTCACTTAGAAGTGTCCTTGTTTTTGAAAGAAAAGCTCTTTTTTTGTCCATTCAAATAACATCAAATTGATAAGAAATACAGTGTAGACATTGTTAATGTTGTAAATGGCTATTGTAGCTGGAAACAGCTGATTTTTTAATGGAATATCTACATAGGCGTACAGAGGCCAATTATCAGCAACCATCAGTCCTGTGTTCCAATGGCACATTGTGTTTGCTAATCCAAGTTTATCATTTTAAAAGGATAATTGATCATTAGAAAACCCTTTTGCAATTATGTTAGCACAGCTGAAAACTGTTGTGCTGATTAAAGAAGCAATAAAACTGGCCTTCTTGAGCCTAGTTGAGTATCTGGAGCATCAGCAATTGTGGGTTCGATTACAGGCTCAAAATGGCCAGAAACAAATAACTTTCTTCTGAAACTCGTCAGTCTATTCTTGTTCTGAGAAATGAAGGCTATTCCATGCGAGAAATTGCCAAGAAACTGAAGATCTCGTACAATGCTGTGGACTACTCCCTTCACAGAACAGCGCAAACTGGCTCTAACCAGAATAGAAAGAGGAGTGGGAGGTCCCGGTGCACAACTGAGCAAGAGGACAAATACATTAGAGTGTCTAGTTTGAGAAACAGACGCCTCACAAGTCCTCAACTGGCAGCTTCATTAAATAGTACCCGCAACGTCAACAGTGAAGAGGCGACTCCGGGATGCTGACCTTCTAGGCAGAGTTGCAAAGAAAAAGCCATATCTCAGACTGGCCAATAAAAAGAAAAGATTAAGATGGGCAACAGAACACAGACACTGGACAAAGGAAGATTGGAAAAAAGTGTTATGGACAGACGAATCGAAGTTTGAGGTGTTCGGATCACAAAGAATAACATTTGTGAGATGCAGACCAAATGAAAAGATGCTGGAGGAGTGCTTGATGCCATCTGTCAAGCATGGTAGAGGCAATGTGATGGTCTGGGGGTGCTTTGGTGGTGGTAAAGTGAGAGATTTGTACAAGGTAAAAGGGATCTTGAAGAAGGAATGCTATCACTCCATTTTGCAACGCCATGCCATACCCTGTGGACGGCGCTTGATTGGAGCCAATTTCCTTCTACAACAGGACAATGACCCAAAGCACAGCTCCAAACTATGCAATAACTATTTAGGGAAGAAGCAGTCAGCTGGTATTCTGTCTATAATGGAGTGGCCAGCACAGTCACCGGATCTCAACCCTATTGAGCTGTTGTGGGAGCAGCTTGACCGTATGGTACGTAAGAAGTGCCCATCAAGCCAATCCAACTTGTGGGAGGTGCTTCAGGAAGCATGGGGTGAAATCTCTTCAGATTATCTCAACAAATTGACATCTAGAATGCCAAAGATCTGCAAGGCTGTAGTTGCTGCAAATGGAGGATTCTTTGACGAAAGCAAAGTTTGAAGGACACAATTATTATTTCTATTAAAAATCATTATTTCTAACCTTGTCAATGATTACGTTTCCTATGCATTTTGCTATATTTCCTATTCAAACTGATTTCATGTATGTTTTCATGGAAAACAAGGACATTTCTAAGTGACCCCAAACTTTTGAACGGTAGTGTAAGTCCTAATAATTTGAAAGACTGCTCAGAAAACCAGGTGTATTAATCGGCGTAAGCTTACTTCGATTTTGACCTGACGCCGATTAAGATAAGCAGAGTAAAGTGTTTACAGGACATTTCTAAGTGACCCCAAACTTTTGAACGTTAGTGTAGTCATTGCGTGCTTGGAATATGGGACCAAATACTACACTTTTGACTACTTTTAGTACACTGAGTGAATGTGTCCCAATACTTATGACTTATGAAAATACCCTCAAATAATAGGTGAGATTATTTACTGTAGCCTCATATCCAAAATGCTGGAGTGTAGAGGCACATTTTTTTTATTTTAGCTTCACTGTCCAAATACATATGGAGATGAGTGTACATTATAGAAGTGAGGATGATGTTGCTCAGGTCATAGAGTTTGCCAGATATTTAACAGAGGTTGACGTTTATTGTCAGAGTCTTGCCCTGGAGGCAGAACTGAGCAGTTTCCGCTAGAGTCAAGATTGGCTATATCGTAAACATGCTTTTTGGTCTTAATTTAAGGTTAGGGCTAAGTATTAGGGTTAGCAGTGTGGTTAAGGTTAGGGTTAGGTTTAAAATCAGATTTTATGACTGTGCCAGCTAGTGAACACTCTACAGGGCTGCCTCTAGTACATGAGTCATCTGAATAAATGCCAACCTGCCTATTTTAACAGTCCAGGTTGGAGGGTACAATTATACCATAATGTTAGGTGCCTACTGGAATTCTCTTGGCTCTTGGTATGGGCACAAGTAGGCACACTATGACTTGGAACAGCATGATTTGGATTGTTATTGAATACCTTCACCCCCTCCCCACCCACATAAACAAATACACACTTCTCACCACTGTAATTTGTGCTAGTCCCCATGCCAAGAGAACAGAGGATTCCAGTAAGCACTTAATATGAGAGTCTAATTGTACACTCCAACCTGTCCTGGTAAATATCTGGCACACTCTGACTTGAGCAACATCATTTGGAATGTTATTGAACACCTTCCCCATGTTCTTGATGATGATGATGTTCTCTCTCTCTGCCCTCCCCAGACCCCCTCCCAGCCCGTCTGGTACCATCTCGTCAGGCTACGGCCAGACCCAGAGCCGCTCGGTGCCCGTCTACGAGATGAAGTTCCCTGACCTCTGTGTCTACTAGCCCTAAAGGTCAGGGGTCACCCTAGGAGGAGAGGGGTACAGGGGGTGTGGAGCTACAGCAGCCCTCGGTGTTAAAACAACTACAGACTCTGTGACCCGTTCCCCCTGCTCCCCATTCTCTCTGTCAAGAGCTACTGACATGACTGACAATGTGTTTTTTGCACTGTGATCGCAGACAAAACAAATAGACAAACAAAAAGGCAGCAGTGTGAGCTATTGACCCTTCACCCTTTGCTTGACCCCTCCCCACAACCTAAAAATGCCCAAATGACTGCCACCTGCTTGGATTAGACTGTAGCCAGAAAGACTGTGGAGAAGAACAATTGATGGACAGAGGATGGCTAGAACAGGGAGGAGAGAAGATAGTGATCCCCAGTTTTAACCTTCTCCTTTTCCCCCTGATTGACTTGCTGCATGCCCACCTCTCTAAACATCTGCCTTGACCCCATTACTAGTGTCTAGATGTTGTCCTAGCTTATCCCTCACTGGATGCATTACTAGCCGTAGTGCACCTACACCAAAATGGCCAACTGCCAAATGGAACGAAATCATATTTGCTCATTCGTTTTATTGTATTGTAATTCTTTTGTTTTAGCAATGGAAACTGTACTGACAAATGTAGGTAATCTAGTGTTACTTTTAGTTTTCAGTGGGATGACTACTTCTGAAACACTATCCCCACTCCCTGCTCAAACCATTCAGTTATAAATGAACTCAGTGTTTGCTTGGTGCTTTTCATATGTCTTTTTAGGTTTTTATTTTATGTCTCTGGGGTGAGAACTCCAGAGTATTTTTTTGTATCACTGCGTGTTAACCGGGAGTGCTTTTGATGCTGACCCAAATTATGTTCATTTTGTATTTTTTACCCCCTTGCTTTTTAAATGTTGTATATTTTAATCCATGAATTGACTGCAAAGGTTAAAGTGTGTGACCTGTGTACTATCCTCCTACAGGTGACTCCAGCAGACCTAGATTCAACCAGTCCAACCGTTCATAAAACCAGTCATAGCTTTCCCACTTTGTAAGGATCTGAAGGGTTTACAGTTATGTTTACATGCTCAAACACTAGCATATGGGTCGTTCCATCAATTCGGTGCCTTTTGAGATTGTCGTAAAGAGCAACTTAATAAAAAAAGAACATGTTTTCCCATCTCAAGAGATTAAATTAAAATAAATACTATATATATTAAGTGCCTATTAAGTGCCAAATAAAGTAACAAATAAATGATAATCTTCAGAAATTACTTTGTCAAAGCAACAAGGGCTTTACAATGATGGTGAAAACTTTGAGAAATTGTGGGGTTAAGTAGGTTAAAATCTTCCTGGAAGTCAGAGGGTGCGTGGAAGGACATGTCAAAATGCTGAATTTTGGCACTTTAGCAAGTCTTTATTCATATTTAAAAAATCATATTTATTTAGTTCTCAATATGGTCTATAAAAAAGGGCACTTCATTGAATATAACAGGCTTTTAAAATTCAATATTCGTGCACAATTTCAAAGGCGGTAATTTTGTGGATCGACCCATATAGACTAATTAACCAACCAACCCACATTATTCTTTGTCATACACAGATCTGCTATCTTAATTTTCTCACTCAGTTGTCACTAGAAATGCAAATTGTAGTGTATTCAAGGTTTAAAAAGGCTTCTAAAGTTTGTAATTTCCACTTTAAAATGTGACTTGATTTGCCCTAACGAAAAATGTATCAACCCCTACAAAAAGGTCCAATAATTATAATCCACATAATTCACATTTCCTGTTGCTGCAGGATTCTTTTCCTGCTGTGAGAAGCAGGGTCAAATTAAGATAGTGTGTGTATACAGAGAAGTACATTACATATCGAGCTATAAACATGATGTAAATGAGTGTTATTTTGTGTACAGACCTATAAATATAATTTTAGATTGCCATAGTTAAGGGAAAGATCTACTAATATGTTTAAGAGTATACATAAGACCTCTATGTGAGCTAGCCCACTGAGAACTAACCAGCATGGCATCAAATTAGGACAGACTGTGACTGGAATAGGGATGGCCAATAAAGAGACTGCAATATGTCTAGAGTTACTGCCAGCCGGAGAGGAGTGGAGGAGAGGGATGAAGATCTAGTGAGTAGTTCCCTCAGACATATTAAAGGGTGACTGCACTTCCTAATTTGCCCTCATTTTGAAGATTGCTCATTAAGAAATGCTAGTGGCCATAACTGAAGTCAAACGAGAGTTGTCTTAGGGGTGTGGTTTGATGTGGGTGTGTTATGTTCGCATATTGTACCCTGACAGGTACTGTTGTTTGTCCCTCCTGAGTCACCGTAGCAACAGCACAACCACTTCCTCAAAATAGTAACTTCCTTAAAATAGTCTGATTTAATCTAAGATCAATCAAGACATCTGTAGTTAATTTAGTCACGCAATTTTACATCTAGCTAAGGTGTTTGGTGCAGTATATCTCAAGTAAATAAATGTGCACGAAAAACTAGTCAGTGCACTGCATACAGTCTATCGAGTTGGGAAAGTCTGGCTGCGCCCTCAGGACTGATTTCTGAGAACAATAACTTGTCTACAACTTCATCATCTGCAAGCTGTAAAACTATTGTAATTAAAGCACAAGTTCACTTGCTATCAGTGCCCAAAATCACTTGCTAGCTAGCTAACTTTCAAACACATCAGCAAGTGGCCACTCCGTAAAGGGCTTACGGCCAAGAGTTATTTCAACATAACATTAGCGACGGGTTGTCTTATGTAAACAAGTCTGAGGCGCTGCGTAATGGCCAGGTCTGTTTCACTGTCTGGAGGTTCTGGCTGTTGATTGATAGACTGCGTGCAGCTAATATAGCGCAATCCTCACAGCTGTTTCTCTCGTGTTACTGGGCAAGTGGGCATGATCGTAATCCATACCCAACGCTCCAGTGAGTCGTGACGAACTCACTTAAAAAACTACCTTTTTTCCTATTTACACTTTGTAATCAATTTTGACACTAGAATGAATGTTTCTGACTCATATCGATGCCACATAGGCTGTTTAAAACCAGAGAAGTTAGAGATGATCTAGTGTGTAGTTCCCTCAGACATATTAATGTCTGTAATCCAGAGAGATGCTGCAGGAGGGAAAGCAAGTTAGCAACATACCCCACTCCCTGTAATCATACTGCCATTTATTATAGTTTATTACAACTACAGTCACTGTGTTTAGTCCAACGATAGTGCCATGTTATTATATCAAATCCCCCTCATCCTTTTCCTACTGATGACATCATCGTTCTGATTATTAGCCGTTTGTATGCGAGTGGAGAGAACCATCTCTGCCAGTGTGTCTGGGGCTTGTACTTTAAGCTCATGCTCTTACATATTGTCGCAAAACAAAGTACAATGGCAATAATTATAAGTCTGATGATGGTTTGAGTGTTTCTGAACTAGCCAGATCAGGTAGTCTAGAGTCAGTTTAGCTAACTCAGAAACAGACTGGCCTTCCAGGCTGAAATAGCCCCACCTGAAGGTAGTCCATATTCTGTCTGTGTTTTGATAAATGCCTTCTGTACCTGGACGGTGCTGTGACACCTTCTGTACCCGTGACATTGTGAGACTCCTTCCTTCCTGTGCAAGTGTAAACTGACTCCCAATGGGTGTGCTCTATATGTGTCACTGTCATAACCAGTTGATGTCTGTCACTGACAAAATGGTGTCTGGGTTGTGATGTTGTGATTAGTGTTAACTGCCCAATATGCGGTGTTCTGTAGGTTTTGTTTCTACTATGTATTGTCTGTGTCAAGTCAACACATGCCAGTAGTTTACCGGATTGTCCATTGACGTGTCCATTTTTACAACGTTCCTGTTTACTGAGTAACTTTGTCATTGTGTGTGTTCGTCCGTGCATTCATGTGTGTGTGCTTGTGTATTCAGTTATCACCCCAAGACCAAACTAATGATCAAACCCAGTTTACAACCCAGCCCATTGACTCCTCTTCCTCCTTCTCATGAAGAACAATGTAATCAGCATCATGCAGCTCTCTGTCCTTCCAACAAAACCAATGTCAAGTCACAGTTACAGATTAACACAGTATAACAACTCTTTACCCACATGAAAAAATACTATAGTATACTATGGTATAAATACTATAGGAGTCACTGTAGTGTTTTTGCGGACTTTAATATAGTATTCACTGAATAATGTAGTATTTACTGTAGTATACTGTAGTACTTACAGTTAACTATTGTATAAATACTGTAGTAAAAGATAACTTTAGTATATACTATAGTATTTACTGTAGTGTTTTCGCGGATTGTAGTATACTGTAGTATTTACTGTAATGTTTTTGCAGACTGTAGTATACTGTAGTATTTACTGTAGTGTTTTTGCAGACTGTAGTATACTGTAGTATTTACTGTAGTGTTTTTGCAGACTGTACTATACTATAGTATTTACTGTAGTGTTTTTGCAGACTGTAGTATTATTGTTTTATTATCTTTGACATAGAAGTGGAGGCTTTCTCCTTCAGGAAACCTACTGGAGAAATACTAAAATAGCAAATTTTTCATAACCTGTAGGTAGGTCTGGGGTCTGAACGGATAGTTCAGAGCTTCTGCTCTTTTCTATAACCTGTAGGGAACAGAGTATATGGTCTATACTTGGCATGTAGGTTTCTCACTTATGGGTGGCACAAATTGCGATATGGGGAAGGGGAAATGGCAGGGTATATGCAAATTGAATACTGTATTATTTACTATAGTTTCAAAATTGTAGTGTTTTTGCGGATTGTAGTGTTTTTGCGGACATTACTGTAGTATTTACTATAGTATTCTACAGTATACTACAATATTATATTGTAAGTACTACACGTGATTGAGGTGTGTAGTATTCTATAGTAAGTACTGTAGGATTCTATAGTAAACTGTTTTTTTCTTCATGTGGGTACATTTCTTAGTAACAAAACAACAGTTTGGCTTGGTGTAAATGTATTGCGCTATTAGACCTGTTACACCTTTCTATCCACCCATCTCCATTTCCTTGTATAGTAAATGTAGCTCTTTACATTGTAGTGGCGTAGGTCAAGCTATCTAATCTGTGAACTTTGCACTTTAAACTGGATTCCATAGTGACAAAGAGGCAGCTTTTACACAGAGAAAATGCCTTATGATGAGTGCCGGACCTGACTTTGCATGCTAGTGATGTAGCTACGTACAGTTCAATGACCGTCTAGCTGAATATATGTATGTTACTGTTTCTTCCTGATAAAATTTCCATTAAACATTTCATTTTGTCTTTGCCAATTGCACTGAAGATGCTCTGTTTCGAAGGAACCTTTATTGCTGAAATTATAAGAAAAACACACTTAAACACTTTTTATTTGAACTGCATGTAGTAGAGTTGTTGTAGAAGCACCATGTCTCTCAGTACCAATGTCGTAAGATGTAGACATATTGTCAAATACAGTAGGACGCCCACACAGTTGGTGTACATACAGCAACATTTTTACGGACAGAGCTAGTAGAAGTCAGCATAGTTTATTGCCAATGAGTAAAAGAAGAGACCGTTTTAGTATTGGCAGTGACATTGAGGGCTTCCACCATTTTAATGTTGTCAACTGGGTGGGACTTCCAACTTCATTGGCTGATCCCTCCTGGTGACTCTGTTGGACTCCAACCAGGTGATCAGGAGAGATCAGCCAATCGTGAAGAAAATGGACTACCTCAAAATGGAGATAGCCTCAAAGACACTGCCCATGCTGTCACAGACGCTATAATGACACAGATGCAAAAGATGAGTCCTCTATCTATCTCTGAGTAAAACGAATCTCAGAAGTGAGACTGGACTGTGGCAGAATGTCCCCCTGTGATTTCACCTAGCTTTTTCAGGTGAAATTGAATTATTTCTGTACAATAGGCTACAGTGTTTCAAGCAGTCGTAGGTTTTTCCAACACAATACAACAGCATGCGGTTGTGTGTGACTGATTGTCAGACTATAGGTGAGGTGTTCTCTCTCTTCCACAGTTTGATAGACTACAGTATGTGATGTGTTTGTATTGTCATTAAAACACTACTGTGCAGCATTGACTGACTGACTGACTGTATCCTCCTGATCCTGAATGTTTATCCTGTTTGTCCTGCTCAGCTGTTATTTTTTTTCATCCCGATTGTCATTTGATTGGTTGTCAAATAAATGAACTTTACGAATGTTGGCGTCGCCAAAATATGCTGGTATGGTGTTTCTTTCTGAATCTGTAAAGGTCAACCTGATGGCAGCAGCTCTAATACATATTGTAGCATTAAAGGGTATTTCCATACCCACTGAGGGTTGGACAGTGCTCTACTGGGGAGCCTACCGTATATCTGACAGCTGAGTGAAGCAGGACTTTTAAGACCAGGGATTTAAGAATATAATTAGGAGTGTGCCTCTGAGGAATGAAAGACTGTCCACCAGTACAGCACACAGTCTTCTCACATCATTAGTGAAAATGTAGTCTGCTTCAGAGGAAAAGAGAAGGGAAAAGAGAAATACGGTGCCTAGTGAAAGTCTACACACCCCTTGCAGCACAGTCTTCACATTTTGCTACCTTAAAATAAAATCAAAAAAATGTTAAATTAGATATTTTTTCTGATGTACACAACCTACTTCACATCTTCAAAGTGAAATAACAATTATAGACAAATAAAATAAAAATTAAGATATCTCGATTGCGAATGTCTTCACACCCCAGGGTAAATACTTAGTGGAATCACCTTTGGCAGCCATTACAGCTGTGAATCATTTAAAATAAGATTCTATCAACTTCACACAACTCTCAGGGCAACATACATCCATTGTTTTTGTCAAAATTGCTCAAGCTCAGTAAATTTGGTTGGGAGTCATTGATGGAAAGCAATATTATTTAAGTCAGGACTGAGACTGGAACACTCAACACCTATTGGAAAGCCTTACTGGTGCGTCTTCGGCATAAAGATGTGTGTAATTGTCCCTCTGAAAAATAAAACTGTCCCAGGGTTAATTATTTAGAAGACAGGTGGGGTTTCCTCAAACTTTTATCTGGGCTTTGCTCTTTTTAAATTTATTTTGATCCTGAGTTGTGCCAAGTTGGTGGTAATGCCAGCCAAAGGTGCTTCCACCAAGTATTATCTCTGGGGTGTGAAGCTATCACATAATGCTCTCAGAACCATATGTTTCTTAGGCGGGATTTTTTTCTGCAGGTTTCTGCAGGCATAACGTTTTCTGCAGGTGTCTTCCATGTTTCTATTTAATGTCATGTTCTAAGAACATTAAGAAAATGTTTCATAAAAACCACAATAAGTCTAAGAATGTTATTACAAACATACACTATATATACAAAAGTATGTGGACACCCCTTCAAATTAGTGGATTCGACTATTTCAGCCACATCCGTTGCTGACAGGTGTATAAACTCGAGCACATAGTCATGCAATCACCATAGAAAAAAATTGGCAGTAGAATAGCCTTACTGAAGAGCTCAGTGACTTTCAACATGGCACCGTCATAGGATGCCACCTTTCCAACAAGTCAGTTCGTCAAATGTATGCCCTGCTAGAGCTGCCCCGGTAAACTGTAAGTGCTGTTATTGTGAAGTGGAAACGTCTAGGAGCAACAACGGCTCAGCCAAGAAGTGGTAGGCCACACAAGCTCAGAACGGGACCGTCGAGTGCTGAAGCGCGTAAAAATCATCTGTCCTCGGTTGCAACACTCACTACCGAGTTCCAAACTGCCTCTGGAAGCAACGTCAGCACAAGAACTGTTCGTCAGGAGCTTCATGAAATAGGTTTCCATGGCCGAGCAGCTGCACACAAGCCTAAGATCATGATGCACAATGCCAACCGGAGGCTGGAGTGGTGTAAAGCTCGCCGCCATTGAATCATGCTTCACCATCTGGCAGTCCAGACGGATGAATCTGGGTTTTGCGGATGCCAAGAGAACACTACCTGCCCGAATGCATAGTGCCAACTGTAAAGTTTGGTTGAAGGAGAATAATGGTCTGGGGCTGTTTTTCATGGTTCGGGCTAGGCCCCTTAGTTCCAGTAAAGGGAAATCTTAACGCTACAGCATACAATGACATTCTAGACGATTCTGTGCTTTCAACTTTGTGGCAACAGTTTGGGGGAGGCCCTTTCCTGTTTCAGCATGACAATGACCCCGTGCACAAAGCGAGGTCCATACAGAAATGGTTTGTTGAGATTGTGTGGAAGAATTTGACTGGCCTGCACAGAGCCCTGACCTCAACTCCATCGAACACCTTTGGGATGAATTGAAACGCCGACTGTGAGCCAGGCCTAATCGTCCAACATCAGTGCCAGACCTCACTAATGCGCTTGTGGCTAAATTGAAGCAAGTCCCCGCAGCAATGTTCCAACATCTAGTGGAAAGCCTTCCAGAAGAGTGGAGGCTGTTATAGCAGAAAAGGGGGGACCAACTCCATATTAATGCCCATGATTTTGGAATGAGATAGTGTATACATTCTGTTCTCAGCATCAACAGCTTGTTTTTCAAATGAAATATGGTCTGTTTGAATATACAGAAATTATAGGAGAAAAAATAATTGGTTTGAATCTCACTGATGTGTTTGCATGATTAATGCCTAAGCAAATTAATTTCCATTGCTGCGTTTACACAGGCAGCCCAATTCTAATATTTCTTCCACTAATTGGTCTTTTGACCAATCACATCAGATCTTTTCACATCAGATCTTTTTTTAGAGCTGATCTGATTGGTCAAAAGACCAATTTGTGAAATAAATATCGAATTGGGCTACCTGTGTAAATGCAGCCCATGTGTCCTTTCTGTGCTTGGACAAGTAGGACAGATTGTTTTAGTTGTCCAAAGGCTCAAGTCACTTGTTCCCCCCAAAATAAAAAAGTCTGTAACACCACGGGCCAAAAAGGTGACCGAAAATTGTGTTGTATGATGCAAGGAACCACTTCACAAAGTAACATTCATTATTAACACTGGTATTGACAATGGAAGGCTGCTGGTCTCTGATCCCATGTATTATTGTCACGGATTCGGCCGAGGCTGATCCTCCTCCTTGCTCGGGCAGGCTTCGGCGTTCGTCGTCCCCGGAGTACTAGCTGCTGCCGATTGATGTTTCGTTGTTTGTCTTGTTTAGTCTTTATTGTTTACACCTGTTCCCCATTATGTTTGATTGTGTTCCCTTTAATACCCTCGGTGTCTCATTGTGTATTGTGCGTTATTGTTTTTGGTCTTTGCGGCAGTTGCCC
Organism: Coregonus clupeaformis; assembly: GCF_020615455.1. Taxonomy (NCBI): domain Eukaryota; kingdom Metazoa; phylum Chordata; class Actinopteri; order Salmoniformes; family Salmonidae; genus Coregonus; species Coregonus clupeaformis. The sequence goes on from NC_059224.1 coordinate 22,967,474, forward strand.
TTGTGTGCGGGTCTTGTTATTTTCCCTCGCTGTTCGAGGTTGCCAGTGTACTTTGTTTTGTTGCACTGAATCTAGTAAAAGTTCTGCCAGTAGCTCGGTGTCCTGCTCTTGACTTCGCCTACCGCATACACGTCTCCCTAACAGAATAACGCACCTATTAGACATGGAGTCAGCAGGAGCGGCGGTGCCAGCTGGATCAATAGAAGAGCGCGTAGAACAACAAGCGGCTATGATCCAGGCTCTCGGCACCGCCATGGAACAGGTGGTGAAAACCGTGGAGCGATGGGAAAGAAGAAGTTGGTCTACACCTCCTCCGACGATACCACCACCATCAGCTATGCCCATCGCTTCATCTCCGGGGTCCAGTGGGATTCGGCTCTCGCTCCCGAGGGCTTATGATGGCACAGCTGCCGGGTGTCAGGGTTTCCTGCTCCAGGTGGAACTCTACCTGGCAACCATCCACCCGGCGCCCTCGGAATACGAGAGCGTGTCCACCCTCATCTCCTGTCTGTCCGGCAAGGCGCTGGAGTGGGCCAACGGAGTGGGGTGGAATAGATGCAGACACAGTCAACTATGCGGAGTTCACCCGCCGCTTCAGGGCAGTATTCGATCATCCACCAGAGGGTAAGGCGGCGGGTGAACGTCTATTCCACCTTCGACAGGGGAGGAGGAGCGCGCAGGAGTTCGCACTGGACTTCCGGACACTGGCTGCTAACGCGGGATGGAATGAGAGGGCCCTCATCGACCACTACAGATGTAGCCTGAGGGAAGACGTGCATCGGGAATTGGCCTGCAGGGACACCAACCTAACCTTCGATCAACTGGTGGACATGTCGATTCGCCTGGACACCCTGTTGGCTACCCGCGGACGTCCCGACTCGGGGCCGTCCATTCCATCCCCCAGCACTTCCAAGCCGACCCCGATGGAGCTCGGAGGTGCTGGTACTAGGAGAGAGACCAGGAGAGAGGCCGTCCCCTGCAACAACTGTGGCCGCAGAGGACACACTGCTGGTCGGTGCTGGGGAGGGTCTCCTTGGAATCGAGGCAGTAGGCCGCGCACTGATGAGTCATTCCAGGTGAGTAGGCGCCCAACTCACCCAGAGCTCCCTGTTGCGCATATGTGTAATAAAGTTGTGTTTCCCGAGGTTTCTCCTCATTCCCAGCATAAGGCGCTAGTCGATTCAGGCGCAGCTGGGAATTTTATCGACCGCCATTTCACCCATAAGTTAGGGATTCCTATAGTTCCAGTGGAGGTGCCCTTCCCTATCCATGCCCTAGATAGTCGCCCTTTGGGGTCTGGGTTGATTAGGGAGGTCACAGCGCCGCTCAGGATGTAAACGCAGGAGGGCCATGAGGAGATAATTCGGTTGTATTTGATTGACTCTCCTGCGTTTCCCGTGGTGTTGGGGCTTCCCTGGTTGACGTCTCATGACCCCAACATTTCATGGCAACAGAGGGCTCTCAAGGGATGGTCTGATCAGTGTGTCAGGAGGTGTGTGGGTGTTTCCGTAGGGGCCACGACGGTGGAAAGTCCGAACCAAGTTCCCACCATGCACATTCCACCTGAATATGCCGATTTGGCTCTCGCCTTCTGTAAAAAGAAGGCGACTCAATTACCACCCCATCGACAGGGGCATTGTGCGATAAACCTCCAAGTAGGCGCTGCGCTTCCATGTAGCCATGTGTATCCTCTGTCTCAGGAGGAGACGGCGGCTATGGAAACATATGTCGCCGAATCGCTGAGACAGGGATACATACGGCCGTCCACTTCCCCTGCGTCCTCAAGTTTCTTTTTTGTGAAGAAGAAAGATGGGGGTTTACGCCCGTGTATTGACTACAGTGGTCTCAATCAGATCACCATCAAATATAGCTATTGTGATGTCACGAGAGGCTGTGTCCTGGAGGGACGTTACATCCCCCTGAGATGGCTGCAAACCCAGACAGCTATGGCTCCATCTGCTGGTATGGTCGGGAACTCCAACCCTCTATGGCCAATCTTCCCACGCAGCTGAAACCAATCAGGAGCTGATGAGCTGAAGGTTTGGGAAGTGAAGAGACACAGGCTCCAACCTGGGCTCTCTGGAGGACAAGAGTGCTGCACGTCCACTTCCATGAGGAATATAAGGATTTGGAGATACTTACCTTTGGGAAATACTCACCTTTGGATATATGCACCTGTGGAAATACGTGTGGGACATTTGGAAGGACGTTTTGCTGGGTTGGCCACTAGCTGCAACGTGGAATACAGTAAGACTGGGGAAAAGTTATTTGAGCGAGGGAGAGTTATGATTTTGGATGTGGAAGAGACATCCCTGAACTGTTAACCCTTAAAGAGCCACCAGAGAACAGAATTGTGTTATACTTTCGTTAGTTTCCCAAGACCTTTAATAAAATCCTTGTTTTGGTTGAACCTGGTCTCCTTGCACTACTTGAGCAATCCCGCTGAAAGCTGTGTAGCCTCTCGTGACATCACAGATGGTGGAGAATACGGGCACGCTCAAGCGTTAATAGTGCATGTCAGAGGAGGATATCGAAGGTTTGATCACCCAGTTTTCCAAGTTGGCCGTAGGCTCCCCGCCGACTGAAATGGAGGACATATTGAAAGCCCTTGTTGCTGGCCAGCACGCCCAGATGCAAGCAAACGTGGCTCTCTTGGAGGAGCAAAAGAAAGCCAACCTTCTGAAGGCAGAGGAATTGCAGTTGCAGAGACAGAGGGTTGTCCAAAATACCCGCCCAATAAAGGCAAGTGACTTTATATCTAAGATGGGAGAAGTAAACTACAAGGTGAGGCAACCAGATAAAAGGAAAACTGAGCAGATTTATCATGTTAACCTTTTAAAGAAGTGGCACGCCAGAGAGGCGCTGTTCAGCTCTCTACCCCCCACAGAGACCCAGGAACCGGCGCGAGAAGAGGTTCAGCTGGGTCCAAATCTGTCCCCACATCAACGACAGATGGCCCTGGAACTCGTGGAGCAGAACCAGGATGTCTTCTCCTCCCTTCCCGGTCACACAGAGGTGGTCCAACATGAGATCCGCACCATGCCTGGCCGAACGGTAAACCAGCGCCCTGCACCGCGTGCCAGAGGCTCGTAAAGTGGTTATACAGAAGGAGGTAAGGAAGATGCGGGAGTTGGGAGTAATCGAAGAGTCCCACAGTGCCTGGGCAAGTCCCATCGTACTAGTTCCCAAGCCAGACGGTTCAGTACGATTTTGTAATGACTATCGGAAGTTGAATGAAGTGTCTGAATTTGATGCATACCCAATGCCTCGTGTCGATGATTTAATAGACTCCTTGGGGCATGCTCGTTTCCTAACCACTCTTGATCTCACAAAAGGCTACTGGCAGGTGCCCCTTGACCCCGGCGTCTAAGGAGAAGACAGCCTTTGCCACCCCGGGAGGGGCTCTACCAGTATACCCGACTTCCGTTTGGTCTCCACGGGGCACCTGCCACGTTCCAACGCCTGATGGATCGAGTCCTTGCGCCCCACAAGAGGCACGCAGCGGCTTATTTGGATGATGTTGTTATACAAAGTCAGGATTGGGCCAGCCACCTACCCCCGGGTACAAGCGGTGCTGGATTCGCTCAGGGAAGCAGGGCTCACGGCAAACCCGAAGAAGTGCAAGGTGGCCTTCAGTGAGACAAACTACCTGGGGTACACCATTGGGCGGGGGTTGGTCAAACCACAGGAAGCCAAACTGCGGGCCATACAGGACTGGCCGCAGCCCATCAACAAGAAGCAAGTAAGGTCATTTTTGGGCCTCGCTGGCTACTATAGACGCTTTATTGCAGATTTTGCTACCATAGCTGCACCGTTGACGGAGCTGACGACCAAACGCCACTCACGAATGGTGAAGTGGAACCCTGCGGCGGAGGCGGCTTTCCTCAACCTGAAGCGAGCACTCTGCTCCAGTCCGATCCTGGTGGCACCAGACTTCAAGAAGGAATTCATTGTCCAAGCGGATGCTTCGGAGGTGGGTCTGGGTGCTGTCCTCACCCAGGCACATGACGGTGAAGAACATCCCATTCTCTACCTAAGCAGAAAGTTACTTCCAAGAGAGAAGAACTATTCAACGGTGGAGAAAGAATGTCTGGCTGTAGTCTGGCCCTGGAGTCCCTTCGGTTCTATCTCCTGGGCCGACGTTTCATGGTGGTATCTGATCACGCCCCTCTGCAGTGGATGGCCAAGAACAAGGAATCAAACAGTAGAGTAACCAGATGGTTTTGAGCTTGCAACCGTTTAACTTTTCTGTTGTCCACAGGGCTGGCAAGCACCACGGCAATGCGGACGCCCTCTCCGGCGTGATGCCTTCTTCGCTGCCTTTACCCCGACGAGGACGTCGGTCCCGAGGAGGGGGATGTGTGATGTCACGAGAGGCTGTGTCCTGGAGGGACGTTACATCCCCCTGAGATGGCTGCAAACCCAGACAGCTATGGCTCCATCTGCTGGTATGGTCGGGAACTCCAACCCTCTATGGCCAATCTTCCCACGCAGCTGAAACCAATCAGGAGCTGATGAGCTGAAGGTTTGGGAAGTGAAGAGACACAGGCTCCAACCTGGGCTCTCTGGAGGACAAGAGTGCTGCACGTCCACTTCCATGAGGAATATAAGGATTTGGAGATACTTACCTTTGGGAAATACTCACCTTTGGATATATGCACCTGTGGAAATACGTGTGGGACATTTGGAAGGACGTTTTGCTGGGTTGGCCACTAGCTGCAACGTGGAATACAGTAAGACTGGGGAAAAGTTATTTGAGCGAGGGAGAGTTATGATTTTGGATGTGGAAGAGACATCCCTGAACTGTTAACCCTTAAAGAGCCACCAGAGAACAGAATTGTGTTATACTTTCGTTAGTTTCCCAAGACCTTTAATAAAATCCTTGTTTTGGTTGAACCTGGTCTCCTTGCACTACTTGAGCAATCCCGCTGAAAGCTGTGTAGCCTCTCGTGACATCACACTATCCACTCCCTCTGATTGCTAGTATGACGGAGTCATTACACGGGGCGCGATTCTTCACAAAATTGGATCTCAGGAGTGCGTACAACCTCGCAACAAAGCCTCCTTCACTCATGCTGCCAAACATGCCCTCGTAAAACTGACTATCCTACCGATCCTTGACTTCGGCGATGTCATTTACAAAATAGCCTCCAACACTCTACTCAGCAAATTGGATGTAGTCTATCACAGTGCCATCCGTTTTGTCTCCAAAGCCCCATACACTACCCACCACTGTGACCTGTACGCTCTTGTTGGCTGGTCCTCACTACATGTTCGTCGTCAAACCCACTGGCTCCAGGCCATCTATAAATCACTGCTAGGCAAATCCCCGCCTTATCTTAGCTCATTGGTCACCATAGCAGCACCCACCCGTAGTCTGCGCTCCAGCAGGTATATCTCACTGGTCATTCCCAAAGCCAACACCTCCTTTGGCCGCCATTCCTTCCAGTTCTCTGCTGCCAATGACTGGAACGAATTGCAAAAATCTCTGAAGCTGGAGACTCTTATCTCCCTCAATAACTTTAAGCATCAGTTGTCAGAGCACCTTACCGATCACTGCACCTGTACACAGCCCATCTGAAATTAGCCCACCCAACTACCTCATCCCTATATTGTTATTTATTTTGCTCTTTTGCACCCCAGTATCTCTATTTGCACATCATCTCTTGCACATCTAGCATTCCAGTGTTAATACTATTGTAATTATTCTGCACTATAGCCTATTTATTGCCTTACCTCCATAACTTGCTACATTTGCACACACTGTATATATATTTTCTGTTGTATTTCTGACTTTATGTTTTTTTACCCCATATGTAACTCTGTGTTGTTTTTATTGCACTACTTTGCTTTATCTTGGCCAGGTCGCAGTTGTAAATGAGAACCTGTTCTCAACTGGCTTACCTGGTTAAATAAAGGTGAAATAAAAAAATAAAATAAAAAAGAAATAAAAAAACAAAAACAAAAAAAAGTGGAAGACAGCATTCAGTACCACCTCGGGTCATTATGAGTACCTCATCATGCCATACGGGTTAATGAATGCTCCTTCAGTCTTCCAATCGTTTGTGGATGAGATTTTCCGGGACTTACATGGACAAGGTGTAGTGGTGTATATTGATGACATTCTAATATACTCCGCTATCCGCGCAGAGCATGTGTCCCTGGTTCGTCGGGTGCTTGGTAGACTGTTGGAGCATGACCTGTATGCAAAGGCGGAGAAATGTCTGTTCTTCCAGGAGTCCATCTCCTTCCTGGGACACCGGTTGTCCGCGTCAGGGGTGGAGATGGAGATTGACCGTGTTTCAGCCGTGCGCAATTGGCCAACTCCCTCCACGGTGAAGGAGGTGCAGCGGTTTTTGGGTTTTGCCAATTACTACCGGAGGTTTATCCGGGGCTTTGGGCAGGTAGCAGCTCCCATTACCTCTCTGCTAAAGGGGGGCCCGGTGCGTCTGCAGTGGTCGGCTGAGGCGGACAGGGCTTTTGGGCATCTGAAGGACCTGTTTACCTCGGCTCCGGTGCTGGCGCATCCGGATCCCTCTTTGGCATTCCAAGTTGAGGTGGATGCGTCCGAGGCTGGGATCGGTGCTGTACTGTCTCGGCGCTCGGGTACACCACCTAAACTCCGCCCCTGTGCTTTCTTTTCTAAGAAGCTCAGTCCGGCGGAGCGCAATTATGATGTGGGGGACAGGGAGCTGTTGGCTGTGGTGCAAGCCCTGAAGGTGTGGAGGCATTGGCTTGAGGGGGCTAAACACCCTTTTCTCATTTTGACTGACCATCGTAACCTGGAGTACATCCGGGTGGCGAGGAGGCTGAACCCTCGCCAGGCTAGGTGGGCTATGTTTTTCACCCGATTTGTGTTTACGCTCACCTATAGACCAGGGTCACAGAACGCTAAGGCAGACGCCCTGTTCCGACTATATGACACAGAGGAGAGGTCCATTGAGCCTACTCCCATACTTCCGGAGTCTTGTCTGGTGGCACCGGTGGTATGGGAGGTTGATGCGGACATCGAGCGGGCGTTACGTACCGATCCTACTCCCCCACAGTGTCCAGAGGGTCGGAAGTACGTGCCGCTCGAGGTTCGTGATCAATTAATATATTGGGCTCACATGTCACCTTCCTCTGGCCATCCTGGTATTGGACGGACAGTGCACTGCCTTAGTGGAAAGTACTGGTGGCCCACTTTGGCTAAGGACGTGAGGGTTTATGTTTCCTCCTGCTCGATGTGCGCTCAGTGTAAGGTGCCTAGACACCTACCCAGAGGGAAATTACAACCCCTACCCGTTCCACAACGACCGTGGTCTCACCTCTCGGTGGATTTCGTCACGGACCTTCCCCCCTCCCAGGGGAATACGACGATCTTGGTCGTTGTGGATCGGTTTTCAAAGGCCTGCCGTCTCATTCCTATGCCAGATCTCCCTACAGCCCTACAAACTGCTGATGCCCTGTTTACGCACGTCTTCCGGCACTGCGGGGTACCTGAGGATATAGTGTCTGATTGGGGTCCCCAGTTCACCTCTAGAGTCTGGAGGGCGTTTATGGAACGTCTGGGGGTCTCGATTAGCCTTACCTCAGGGTTTCACCCCGAGAGTAACGGGCAGGTGGAGAGAGTGAACCAGGATGTGGGTAGGTTTCTGAGGTCCTATTGCCAGGACCGGCAGGGGGAGTGGTCGGAATATGTCCCCTGGGCAGAAATAGCCCAAAACTCACTTCGCCACTCCTCAACTAACCTTACGTCTTTTCAGTGTGTGCTAGGTTATCAGCCGGTCCTGGCACCTTGGCATCAGAGCCAGATCGAGGCCCCTGCGGTGAACAAGTGGTTACGGCGCTCGGAGGAAACCTGGAACGCTGCGCATGTCCATCTACAGCGAGCGATCAGGCGGCAAAAAGCGAGCGCCGATCGCCACCGCAGTGAGGCTCTGGTGTATGCACCGGGAGATCGGGTCTGGCTCTCGACCCGACACCTGCCCCTTCGCCTGCCCTGCCGGAAGCTGGGTCGGCGGTTTGTGGGGCCATTTAAAGTCCTGAGGAGATTGAACGAGGTATGTTATAGGTTACAACTGCCAATGAATTACCGCATTAACCCCTCGTTCCATGTGTCTCTCCTCAGGCCGGTAGTAGCTGGTCCACTCCAGGAGAGTGAGGTACGAGAGGCTCCTCCGCCCCCGCTGGACATCGAGGGGGCTCCGGCGTACTCAGTCCATTCCATCTTGGATTCGAGGCGTCGGATGGGGGGCCTGCAGTATCTCGTGGAGTGGGAGGGGTACGGTCCGGAGGAAGGAGGGGCATCCTAGATCCCTCCATGTTGAGGGATTTCCACCGGAGTCATCCGACTCGCCCTGCTCCGCGTCCTCCTGGCCGTCCCCGAGGCCGGGGTCGGCGCACGGCTGGAGCCGCGCGTCAAGAGGGGGGTACTGTCACGGATTCAGCCGAGGCTGCTCCTTCTCCTTGCTCGGGCAGGCTTCGGCGTTCGTCGTCCCCGGAGTACTAGCTGCTGCCGATCGATGTTTCGGTGTTTGTCTTGTTTAGTCTTTATTGTTTACACCTGTTCCCCATTATGTTTGATTGTGTTCCCTTTAATACCCTCGGTGTCTCATTGTGTATTGTGCGTTATTGTTTTTGGTCTTTGCGGCAGTTGCCCTTGTGTGCGGGTCTTGTTATTTTACCTTGCTGTTCGAGGTTGCCAGTGTACTTTGTTTTGTTGCACTGAATCTAGTAAAAGTTCTGCCAGTAGCTCGGTGTCCTGCTCTTGACTTCGCCTTCCGCATACACGTCGCCCTGACAATTATACAGTATCTCCTGCCATTGTGACCTTGAGCAAGGCACTTAACCCCCCACAAAGTAAAATACTGCACTGATAGGCTTCTGTATAAAACACGTGGTCCGTCAACCCTCCATCTGGAGAGCTACTGAGTGTGCAGGCTTTTGATCCAACCCTGCTCAAAGTCACCAGTCAGCTTATCAAGGTCCTGTTGAGCAGCTGATTTTTTACAAAGTGGTGTGTTCCAGCAGGGCTAGAGCAAAAGCCTGCACACCCTGCAACATTACAATTACAACCAAATACCTTTTATGTCTTTATAAAATAATTCCCTCATTCAATGAACCAGGGATCAAATGGCTAAGGTAGCTAACTAAGATGTTTATCTGTTTGTAAGGTTAAAATATGCAGTGTTCAAGGGAGATCTTGACAGCATAGGAGTTACTTGTCAATTAGGCTATTCTAAGAATATTTTTTTACATAGTATTACATAGTATTGATTAGAGGAGAGTCCTAGCCAATTTTGAGCACTTGAGAGACAGTTTTACAACTGGAGTATGCAGCATTGGTTTCATCAACTGCGCACCTGTATCAAATGCATGTCTGCCATTTGCAGTTATACACAAGTGCCAGTGGAAAGTTATTTTAGGACATCAGACATGACAATGACATTAATACATGCTAATAGCTAAATAGTTAACTAGCGAGATAACCAGCCAAACTACACTATGTTCTGAATTGGCTATCTAGTGTGGGGATCTGGATGTGATACCTAGCTTAGAAAGAATGCATTAATGATTAAGCATAAAAGGTTTGTACTGTACTGATATAAATTGTTTAACCTAACAAGCTGTGATTAATGTGAGGAGCTGTTTTAGGGAGTAGGGGGAGATAAGAACTTGTGTCTCACAATACCCGAACACTGCCTCTTTGTGATCTGTGAACCGTCCAAGGACGTGTACTGCAAAAGTGCTGACTTTCTGGATAAGTTGCAAAACAACTAGACACCTGGCAACAGTGGAGTGCCAAGGGGCTGGGACCAGCCTGTGCGCCAACGGATTGGCTGAGTAAGTCTAAACCACGCTCAGTCTCTACTCTGATTGGCCAGCAAGGAGCGGGAACTATCTCTGTCAGAGTATTTTAAGAAGAACTCATAACAATGGCTTAGTTCTGTCACGCGTGCTGTAGGTGGGTGTAGTGGTGGAATCAAACGCAGAACACCGAAGGATAGTCCAACAGACTTTAGTCAATCTCCAAACAGGAAAATATGACACGACTTGCCCGAAGGCAACAATTACGCACGAAGGCGAATGAACAAAAGCGCACTAACAGGTGCGTAACACTCCAACGCAGTGGAGGAAAGCTCAACCGAGCGAAAGGGCGAAAATAAGCCCAACACACGACAGACCAAAATCAATAACACACAACACTAGACAAACACAACGAGAAACTTATAGGACACTAATTAGGCTAAACGAGAACAGGTGTCACAACAAACAGACAAAAGCAAACGAACATGAAACATACAACGGTGGCAGCTAGTATTCCGGAGACAACGAACGCCGAAGCCTGCCCGAACAAGGGAGAGAGGCAGCCTCGGCCGAAACCGTGACAGTACCCCCCCCTTGACGCGCGGCCCTACAAACCGCCGACCCAGTTTCCGACAGGGCAGGCGGAGGGGCAGGTTTCTGGTAGAGAGTCAGACTCGATCACCAGGTGCGTACACCGGTCCCTCACTGCGGTGGAGATCGGCGCTCGCCTTATGACGTCGGAGGGCCCGCTGCAGGTGGACGTGTGCAGCGTTCCATGTCTCCTCCGAGCGCCGCGCCCACTCATCCACCGCAGGAGCCTCGATCTGGCTCTGCTGCCAAGGTGCCAGAACCGGCTGGTAACCTAACACACATTGGAAAGGGGTTAGGTTAGTGGAGGAATGGCGTAGGGAATTCTGGGCCATTTCGGCCCAGGGAACGTACCTGCCCACTCCTCCGGCCGGTCCTGGCAGTATGTTCTAAGAAACCTACCCACATCCTGGTTCACACGTTCCACCTGCCCATTACTCTCCGGGTGGTAACCCGAGGTGAGGCTCACCGAGACCCCCAACCGCTCCATAAAAGCTCTCCAGACTCTGGAGGTAAATTGGGGACCTCGATCAGACACAATATCCTCGGGTACCCCGTAGTGCCGGAACACATGGGTGAATAGGGCTTCGGCAGTTTGCAGGGCGGTAGGAAGGCCCGGCATGGGGAGCAAACGACAGGCCTTAGAAAACCGGTCCACAACGACCAGTATAGTGGTATTCCCCTGTGACGGAGGAAGGTCAGTAAGGAAATCCACCGAGAGGTGGGACCATGGTCGTTGTGGAACGGGCAGGGGTAGTAACTTACCCCTAGGCAGATGTCTAGGCGCCTTACACTGGGCGCACACCGAGCAGGAGGAAACATAAACCCTCACATCCTTTGCCAACGTGGGCCACCAGTACTTGGCACTAAGACAGTGCACTGTCCGGCCGATAACCGGGTGTCCAGAGGAGGGTGACGTGTGAGCCCAATAGATCAATCGATCCCGAACCTCGAGCGGAACGTACTTCCGACCCTCCGGGCATTGTGGTGGACTAGGGTCGGTGCGTAACGCCCGCTCGAGCTCAGCATCGACCTCCCACACTACCGGTGCCACCAGACACGACTCCGGCAGTATGGGAGTGGGCTCCACGGACCTCTCCTCTGTGTCATACCGCCGAGACAGCGCATCTGCCTTACCGTTCTGTGACCCAGGGATGTACGTGATCTTAAATGTAAACCGGGTCAAAAACATATTCCATCTAGCCTGCCGAGGGTTTAGCCTCCTCGCTGCCCGGATGTACTCCAGGTTACGGTGGTCCGTCAAAATGAGGAAAGGGTGTTGAGCCCCTTCAAGCCAGTGCCTCCACACCTTTAGGGCCTGTACCACGGCTAACAGCTCCCTGTCCCCTACGTCATAGTTTCGCTCCGCCGGACTGAGCTTCTTGGAATAGAAGGCACAGGGGCGGAGTTTAGGTGGCGCGCCTGACCGTTGTGAAAGCACGGCTCCTATACCGGCCTCAGACGCGTCCACCTCTACCTGAAATGGTAAAGAGGGATCCGGATGCGCCAGCACTGGAGCCGAGGTAAACAGGTCCTTCAGCCTCCCAAACGCCCTGTCCGCCTCGGCAGACCACTGCAGACGCACCGGACCCCCCTTCAAGAGAGACGTGATGGGAGCTGCCACCTGTCCAAAACCCCCGGATAAACCTCCGGTAGTAATTCGCAAACCCCAAAAACTGCTGCACCTCCTTCACAGTGGTTGGTGTTTGCCAATTACGCACGGCTGACACCCGGTCTACCTCCATCTTCACCCCTGACGCAGACAACTGATACCCCAAAAAGGAGACCGACTCCTGGAAAAACAGACACTTCTCTGCCTTAACATACAGGTCGTGCTCCACCAGCCTCCACAACACTCTGCGCACCAGGGCCACATGCTCGACACGGGTAGGCGAGTACACGAGAATGTCATCTATGTACACAACGACCCCCTGCCCCTGCATGTCCCTGAAGATCTCATCCACGAATGATTGGAAAACTGACGGAGCGTTCATCAACCCGTATGGCATGACAAGATACTCGTAATGGCCCGAGGTGGTACTAAAGGCTGTCTTCCATTCATCGCCCTCCCTGATGCGCACCAAGTTGTACGCGCTCCTGAGATCTAATTTAGTGAAGAAACGCGCCCCATGCAAGGACTCAGTCATGGTCGCAATCAGCGGGAGTGGATAACTGTACTTCACCGTGATCTGATTGAGACCACGGTAATCGATGCACGGGCGTAAACCCCCATCCTTCTTCTTCACAAAAAAGAAACTCGAGGACGCAGGGGAAGTGGAAGGCCGTATGTATCCTTGTCTCAGAGATTCGTCTATGTAAGTCTCCATAGCTTTCTTCTCCTCCTGAGACAGAGGATACACATGGCTCCGTGGGAGCGCAGCTCCTGCCTGGAGGTCTATCGCACAATCTCCCTGCCTATGGGGTGGCAACCGCGTCGCCCTCGACTTACTAAACGCGATGGCCAAATCCCCCATACTCAGGGGGAACGTGCAATGCGGGCACCTGGTTTGGACTCTCCACCGAGGTAGCCCCTACGGAAACGCCCAAACATCGACCCACACACTGGGCAGACCACTCCATCAGAGCCCTCTCCTGCCACGAAATAAATGGGTTATGGGTACTCAACCAGGGCATGCCCAGCACCACCGGATACGCAGGCGAGTCAATCAGAAATAGCTGAATCATCTCCTGATGACCCCCTGCGCACACATCCTAAGTGGCGCAGTGACCTCCCTGATCAAGCCCGCACCCAACGGACGGCTATCTAGGGCATGAACGGGGAAAGGGACATCAACAGGAAGAAGGGGAATCCTAAGGCTAAACAAAACTTCTTATTAACAAAATTCCCAGCCGCGCCTGAATCTACCAGCGCCTTATGCTGGGAATGAGGTGCTACCTGTGGAAAACTCACAGGTATACAGAAATGTGCAACAGAGAGCTCTGGGTGAGTGGGGCGCCTACTCACCTGGAAGGAATCCCCAGTGCGGGACCTGTCGTCCTCTCCCCTAGGAGGCCATCCCCAGCACCTAGCCGCGGTGTGTCCTCCCCGACCACAGTTGGTGCAGGAGATGGACCCCCTAGTAAGCCGACCCCTCCTCTCTCTAGCGCCAGTGCCCCCGAGCTCCATGGGGCACGGCTCGGAGGCGCTGGAGGGTGAAATGGACGGACCCCCTCGGGACGTCCGGCGGGTAGCTAGCAGGTTATCCAGCCTGATGGACAAGTCGACCAACTGGTCGAACGAGAGGCTGGTGTCCCTACAGGCCAGCTCCCGACGGACGTCCTCTCGTGAGACTACATCTGTAGTGATCGACGAGAGCCCGATCATTCCACCCTGCATCTGCCGCTAGAGTACGGAATTCGAGGGCGAACTCCTGGGCACTCCTCCTCCCCTGCCGGAGGAAGACCAGACGCTCCCCCGCTCGCTCCCCTCCGGGGGATGGTCAAACACCGCCCTGAAGCGGCGGGAGAACTCGTCGTGACGTGATGGTGTCCGCGTCGATCCTCCTCCACTCCGCGTTGGCCCATTCCAATGCCTTCCCGGAAAGGCAGGAGATCAGGCGGACACGCTCTCATGTCCCGAGGGCGCCGGGTGCACGGTGGCCAGGTACAGCTCCACCTGGAGAAGGAATCCCTGACACCCGGCCGCGGTCCCATCGTAGGCCCTCGGGAGCGAGAGTCGGACTCCTCTGGGTTCCGGTGCGGGAATGGGCGGACTGGCCGATGGTGCTGGCAGGGAGGGTGGCGGTGGAGGCGTTCCCCAGCCTTGGATGGTGGTGATCACCTCCTGCAGTGCGGTCCCCATCTGCAGGATCTGGTCCCGTTGTTCCCGGACCCGGTCCTCCAGCGTCGTCTGGGCTGCTGCGGCTCCTGCTGATTCCATTTATGGTGTGTTATTCTGTCACGCGTGCTGTAGGTGGGTGTAGTGGTGGAATCAAACGCAGAACACCGAAGGATAGTCCAACAGACTTTAGTCAATCTCCAAACAGGAAAATATGACACGACTTGCCCGAAGGCAACAATTACGCACGAAGGCGAATGAACAAAAGCGCACTAACAGGTGCGTAACACTCCAACGCAGTGGAGGAAAGCTCAACCGAGCGAAAGGGAGAAAATAAGCCCAACACACGACAGACCAAAATCAATAACACACAACACTAGACAAACACAACGAGAAACTTATAGGACACTAATTAGGCTAAACGAGAACAGGTGTCACAACAAACAGACAAAAGCAAACGAACATGAAACATACAACGGTGGCAGCTAGTATTCCGGAGACAACGAACGCCGAAGCCTGCCCGAACAAGGGAGAGAGGCAGCCTCGGCCGAAACCGTGACAAGTTCTCTGAGTGCCCTGCATGGTATTTCAGTGGACCCGTATATACGAACATCATATTTACCATTGAAGTGGTTTGCATTAATTAAAATACTAGTCTATTTAGAAGACGTGTATTGACCTCTTTTGTTCCTAATACCAGATTTGAATTGACGCAACTTAACAATTGGTGACCACCGACTGTGATCTGGTAGAAGGGACTTCGCTGGGTATTGTCCGGCCCATTGGACATCTCTGTCATTGAACGGTGTGTTTCACAAAGAGTCCGGACTACTAAAAAAAGGTTAGCAGACACCTATTGTTATATAACTAAAGTTCTGCACATTGGCTTTATCCAAATTAATTTTGTGAAACACCTGTTTGATGTAAGTGAACTAAATTATGAAACTATTATGAGTAGATAAGCACCATATTGTGACATGCAAACCTTTGGTGAATGTGATGTTAAACCATGGTACCAGAGAGTATTTGTTCTACCGGCAAGTTCCGTAACTGCGGGGTACGGCTAGGTTCGGAGACAATACTGACATCTATCGGCAAGGTCCGTAACTACGAGGGTACGGCTAGGTTCGAAGAATTACACCGGCAAGGTCCGTAACTACGAGGGTACGGCTAGGTTCGGGAAATTTTAGATAAATACTAGCGACTGGCAAGGTCCGTAACTTCGAGGGTACGGCTAGGTTCAGCTGAATATTTTTTAGATAGGGAGGAGGATAGTAGGTGATGTTGAATTTGACAATGTAAAGGTAAAGATAATGAATAACTAGTATGACTAAACTGAAACGTTTGAACTGATATAACTGAACTGTAACGTTGGTGTTTGAAATAACATAATACTGGTTTTAAATAATTATGTTGAGGTATATTATTTGATTTAACGTTTGATGTTTGACCCTGCAAAATACTGGTTAAATAATTAGACTGAAATAATTTGGTTTATCGTTGAAATATAAATATGTACCGACTTTAACTAATTAGGTGGGAATAATTTGATTTAAATAAATAGACTAACGTACTTTAAATAACGGCAGAATATTGGAAACGAAAAACAGACAAAGCCTGTTCTCACTGGACACAGAAGGGAGAGCCGCGAGGGGAGGGGCTGGAGACAGCGAGAGTGTCAGGAAGGACTAGGGGGTGATTTGTGTCGATTGGTAGTTGGCTGGGAACACCACGGGGCGATTGTTTGAGAGGTACCTATACATTTCTAACGATATATACGTATGAACTTGCTCACCTGAACGTAGACGTACATCATGGGTGAGAAAGTAGAGAATATTTACATTTGCATTTTTGGTAATTTGGCAGACTTATGGGAGCGATTGGGGTTGAGTGCCTTGCTTAGGTGTACATCGGCAGATTTTTCGCCTGGTCGGCTCGGGGATTGGAACCGGCGACCTCTCGGTTGTTGGTGCGGC